>NW_025942568.1:0-269779 GCF_000764305.2 Hyalella azteca
TTGAAGTCCAGACCATCAAATGATAAAATATGGTGGCATTCTAGTTTCTAGGTACCAGGGCTGGTGATTTTTTTTTATTAAAAAAAATAAAAATCAATGATTTTTTTTCATGATTTTTACGATTTTTTTATTTTTTAGCTTTTTTGTCTTTTGAAGAGACAATTTTTTATGTTGCAATTAGCCTACTAACAATAACAGTATACATACCGTAAAATGGGGTTACTTGAACTCCCGGGGTTACTTAGACCACTTTTAGTTTTTTTAACAAAAACCCCCAAAACTCAGAAATTATTTGACAGAAAAATTTTGTCAATGGGCATTAAAGGCCTAATACTGAGGCTACGTAACACAATAAAAAAATTATGCATATCTATTGGGTAAAAAATATAAAATGTCACCCACTAAAGCCTGTCATAAAACCCCCTCCAATTTTTTTATTTTTTGGTAAAATAACTCCAGGTTTTGGTGTATTGTAGTAGAACTCTTCTAGTTACACATGCAAATGACAAATTTGAGGAAATATGTTTCAGACTCTACAGAGTCTTATATATGGTAATTTTGACATAATTTCCAAGCTGGTCAATATTACCCCTTCACAGCTGACATTAGGTGGTCTAAGTTTCAGGAGCGGCACCCCCATTTGCAAACTATGACACTTTCCTCAAATTTGTCATTTGTATATGTAACTAGAAGAGTTCTACTACAATGCACCAAAACCTGGAGTTATGCAGATTTATTTTACCAAAAAAAAAATATAATTGATTTTATCACCCAGGCTAAGATACCCCAAGAGCTGGGGTAACAAAGACCATCACTTTTTTTGAAATTACATAAAAACTATGAGAGGCAGGAGCCAGCAATTTATGGTGAGTGAACCTAGAATATAGACCTGTATTTTGCATGTGTCAATTCAAGTTTAATTTGGCTAGTAAAAAAATGGCATCATTTAAAAAGTAAAAGTACCGTCAACCAGGGCTACTCGGGACGATTTCAAACGTTTTTCATTCATAACTTCTTACCATGAAACATTTCATAAACAAGTTTAAGCTCCTTTCAAAGCTCTTTGCAAGGGCTATCACATGGCTTCTCCAAAAAAAAATCCATATGCTATTCGTAAGGTGCCAGAAGCAAAAAAAGAGTGTCCTGAGTAGCCCCGTCAAACGGGGCTAATTGGGACACTTGGAATAAAACTTCATTTAAAAACATTTGAAGCATGCAGAGAGTACTCATCCATTACTAACAGTACTCTGAAGTCCTCCTCTTTCATTGTAGATGGTGTAGAGGCAGAATAAATGACATTTACTGTGATTTTTACTTGTTTTTCCTTTATTGATATGATATTACCGGTACATTAATTACCGTACGGTATTATTGATGCAATATTACCATATCCATGAACATGCCATTGAGCATCTACAACAACCTTGTCCACTGCAAGCTTCATATCAGCAGCCTTATAGCATTTTTTCTGTATCTGTAAGCTTACAGGATGGCTTGTAATTTCACACCATTTTAATTGGGTTAAGTAGATGTGTATAAGAGACAGCATTATGGGGCAGCGCCCCCCATTTGCAAACTATGACACTTTCCTAAAATTTGTCATTTGCATATGTAACTAGAAGAGTTCTACTACAATGCACCAAAACNTCAGCTCTTGGAGGTGGTGATGCCCCAATGAGGAAACGCACTGCTGCCATCCGTCTCCTTGGTCAATATCTGCTTAGCTGCAATGTGGTGACCAGGCTGTGAATAAAAAAGCCTAATTTTAATTTTCTTTTCACAATTTACTGCCACACTGGCTGTGAAAGTGCTAGCTAGGAGGTAAAGAGATCTAGAAGTCAAGTGAAGTGTCCAAAACCCCCAGTTGTGCTCAGGCTGGGAGGTGTGCTACCTGCATACCCGAAGCCTTCAAATCAAATTATAAAAAAAAAAAACCCTTTCGTCCGTCGGTCGGTGACGCAGCCGTTGGCCACAAAATTTTACTCTTGAGGGGACCGTTTTGGTCAAAAATAGAAATTTTTGTCAATTTTGTAGCTGCTGAAAGGGCACGTCTAGCGCAGCAAACCGCATGTCTGTGCGTGCTCTAGTTTTTGGGTAAAGCAATTTCAAAATTATAAAAATGAACATTTGTTGACACAGTGACACTTGTCCTTGACAATAGGCTAGGTATCATGATTCATGAATATGTACAACTACAAGGTTGTTAATTGTGTTAATTGCAAAGTGTTTGTACTGGTTTGAAAGTTACAAACAAGATGCATTCAACAAAGCTACTACCTACAATGGATGTACATCAGAATGATCAGATCAGTACATGCAATAATTTTTGTGTAATGCAGTTTTAAACTTTTATAAAATAATCATTTTATAGGTAACAATAGCCTATTTACAAATTTTTGTTTAAAAATGGTATACTATAATAGCCTAATACTATTTATATATTGTCATAAATGTCATTTGTTATTTGTGTTGATTGCAAAGTGTTTGCTGCAGTTTGCACTCGTTTGAAAGCTAGGTAGCCTACAAACGATGCGCCTTCAAGAAAGCAAATAGGCTAGCTAGCTATGATTAGGCCTATCATGGAATATGGATGTATCTGGAATAATTTTTGCAAAGTCACATATATTATATATGGGGCTTTATTTTTATGGTTTATATTTATATATCAATTATCAAACAATATGAATATCCCGTTTAATATGGATAATAAGCTATATAATAGGTATATTGCTTATTATTCACATTAAACTGGAATACTGGATAAGAAAAAGTCTGGATACACATGTTGCATGCTGGTACCTTAGTCCCTAAGCATAGTAGCAAAGCAGAGGGTTTTTAGACTCTCCCTCAACTCTCAAGTTAATTTTTCAGTCCTATTGGTAGACCAGTACCGTAAAATGGGGTTACTTAGACTCCCGGGGTAACTTAGACGGTTAGACCACTTTTAGTTTTTTTAGCAAAAACCCCCAAAACTCAAAAACTATTTGACATAGAAAAATTTTGTCAATGGAGCATCAAAGGCCTAATACTGAGGCTACGTAACACAATTGAAAGATTTAAAAAGTTTGCATATCTAATAGGTTAAAAAATTAAAAATGTGACCCAGAAAAAATAGCTATTATTCAAAGCCTGGTGAGTACCTCCTCCAATTTTTTTATTTTTTGGTAAAATAACTCCAGGTTTTGATGCATTGAAGTAGAACTCTTCTAGTTACATATGCAAATGACAAATTTAAGAAAAGTGTCATAGTTTGCAAATGGGGGGCGCTGCCCCCGAATGGGGGAACTTAGACCACCTAATGTCAGCCCTGATGGGGTAACATGGACTGGCTTGGAAATTAATTTAAAATTACCATATATAACATATTTTATGTTTGATACACCTATTTATGTTTTTTCCTAATGTTTCAGGCTCTACATAGTCTTATATATGGTAATTTTAACTTAATTTCCAAGCCGGTCAATATTACCCTGTCACAGCTGACATTAGGTGGTCTAAGTTCCCCATTCAGGGGCAGCGCCCCCCATTTGCAAACTATGACACTTTCCCCAAATTGGTTATTTGCATATGTAACTAGAAGAGTTCTACTACAATGCACCAAAACCTAGAGTTATTTGGAGTTATTTTACCAAAAAATATAATTGATTTTACCACCCAGTCTAAGATACCCCAGGAGCTGGGGTAACAAAGACCATTGCTTTTTTTGAAATTACATCAAACCTATGAGAGGCAGGAGCCAGCAATTTATGATGATTAAACCTAGAGTATAGACCTGTATTTTGCATGTTTCAATTTAAGTTTAATTTAGCTAGTAAAAAAATGGCATCATTTTAAATAAAAAATATAGTCTAAGTTACCCCATTTTATGGTAAAGTATCCTGGATACCAGCATTATCATACTTAAGGCCCTGATTGAAAACCGAGAGGCTTCGAACAGGCTCGGCTCTTCCCTAAGCGTTTCTTCACTAATTAGGATAGACTTTACTCCACTCGCAAATGAGATGGCAATATGGATTTTTCCATACTTACCCAGCTATTTATTTATTAGCGTCAACCAGTAACAAAAAATATGTAAACTTTGTATTAAAAGAGTTTTAAATTGTACAGCAAGTGTCAACTGAATATGTGATAATGCAGTCTGACCACTCTAATGTGACCGCAACTACGTAATCGTAAATTTAATGTTTACATTTTTTGGTGGGAACTCATTGCAACTGATTTCCGGACAAGCTTCACTGCATACTGATCAATCCAACATACTGGAAACCTTACTTTTTTTAAATAGTTGCCTGAAGACTGACAAATATATTAAATGAATGAATTTCAATCTAAGTGTGTCGGCAAGATCTTCTGAAGGCATAAATTTTGCTACTGAAGCGTCGCCAAAGATCTTGCAATATTCATCCACTCTCTGCACAGTGGCTGCTGGCTGGTACCCTAGTCCCTAAGTGCAACTAAAATAAACATTTGCAATGGGAAAGATTGGGCCACAATATCAAGATATCTAACAATTTTTGTAGCATATAAAAATTTATTGAAAAAAGGATATGCCATATCATCCTTTTTTCACTAAATTTTACTTATTTGGATCCCCTGAACAATTAAAACTTCCAAAATGTGCCATCTTAAAAATCTATCTCCTATGACTTTCTAGCTACAATGAAGTGTGAAAAGTGAGATTTTAGAGAAGTACCTTGGCTAGGGTACATAGTAAAAAAATATATATTCACCGTATTAAAAAATTGTACTTACATTAAAGTTGCACACAGGTGTTGGCCTAAAAACATGATTGATTTAATTAGCATATCTTATTCCAGAAAAAATGGCGCCCATTTCTGCACGATGGGGTAATAAGGGACAACCCCCCTGGAGTAATAAGGGACCCGGACAGTGGACACCCCATAAAACTCATTTACAGTAGAGCCTTGGGTAGCAGACTTAGCAAAGGCTCCAGTTAACAAAAAAAAAACAATTAACATCAAACAATTTTGACTATATTTACCTTGCGCAGCAGAAAAATTTTGCTTGACAAAAAATTAGTGCATCATTGGTCATCACCAAGCTGGGCACCAGACTGTAAAGCATGGCACAACATAGGTCAAGGACGCCGATTTCATACACCAAAGACGCCTAGGTGGATGCCACTGGACACCACTGGATGCCGGTTGCCAATTATGCTTCTCCATAAATCGTGATTTACGATCGATATGGCCGATGAGATGTATTGATCTACACACTACAATCGTAATGACGTTGTTGGGGGTCAGCCCCTCTAAAGGTCGACGTTAGAATATTATAGAACATGTTAGAACACAATAGATTGCTTTAGAACACAATAGATTGTGTTAGAACGCTAAAGATCACGTTAGAATACAATAGAACACATTTGGTTACAATAGATTGCGTTTGAACACAATAGATCGCGTTAGAACACAATAGATCGCATTAGAACACTATAGATCACGGTATAACGTAATAGATCACGTTAGAACACAATAGGTCACGTTAGAACACAATAGATCGCGTTAGAACACAATAGATCGCGTTAGAACACAATAGATCGCGTTAGAACGCTATATATCGCGGTAGAACGCAAAAGATCACGTTAGAACACAATAGATCACGTTGGAACACAACAGATCATGTTAGAACACAATAGATCGCATTAGAACACAATAGATCGCGTTAGAACGCAATAGATCGCGTTAGAACGCAATAGATCGCGTTAGAACGCAATAAATCACGTTTGAATAGAATAGAACACGTTAGAACACAATAGATTGCGTTAGAACGCTACAGATCACGTTAGAATACAATAGAACACGTTAGAACACAATAGATTGCGTTAGAGCACAATAGATCGCGTTAGAACGCTATAGATCGCGGTAGAACGCAATAGATCACGTTAGAACATAATAGATCACGCTAGAAAACAATAGATCGCGGTAGAACGCAATGGATCACATTAGAACACAATAGTTCGCATTAGAACACAATAGATCACATTAGAACACAATAGATTGACAAGTTTTTTTAGCAGTAGCATTGGGCGCGCCAGACATATGCACATTGTGATCGGGTGACAGATACAAGCAATCAAACAAGCTGAAGATGCGCCCGGTGACAGCGGAGCTGTTCCAGCAATCTATAGTTTATATCAGTCATGGCTGCCTGAGCCATAGTTTATGATCGGCCATGGACGCCGATTTAAGGTCGAGGTGGCTGATGGAGAGCTTGAAAAGACGCTGATATCTCCAGCTGAAAGGCCATACTTTACAGCCTGGACTGCGCATAGAATGTCATAGATCAAATTGTTCACCGGGCAAAGAATGAAAAGTAATTAACCTAAACTATGATTTTTTGTAAAAAAATATGATGGTTGTCACTAAATTATTCCTTTGTGTTTCAGGTATGTTTTTTACATCTTCTTTTTTGTTATAGTGAATTCGCTTGACTCGATTGAAATGGTGCAAAATTACAAGCCATCCTGTAAGCTTAGTGAAGGAAGAAATGCCATTTGGCTGCTGATATGAAGCTTGCAGTGGGCAAGGTTGTTATCAATGCTCAATGGCATGTCCAGAGCTGGGCAGCGCTACTTGGAAATGTAGCAGCGCTACCGCTACTGCTACATGCTCTAAATGTAGCGGGCACTACCACTACCGCTACACCCACTAGATTGTAACAGGCACTTCCGCTACCGCTACAGTAAAATGTAGCGCGCTACATTAGCCGCTACAATGGCCAAAATTATTGGAAATCTCTAAATATTTATTGTTCTGCTATTGGGATTTACTCATTAACATTTAATGATAATGAAACATTTTTAAAACATATCAATGCAACTTTATTGCAATTAACCTAACTGAACTAGTACGGGTTAGATACAGTAAAAAGAAGTTAGTTATTTTTATGTTTTACCTTCCCTACATGGATGTGAACTTTAATCTACCAATCTAAGAAATTATCCACATATACATATAAAAATCAGTTTTTTTTNTAGCGGTAGCGCTGTAGTGGCGAAACCTTGTATTGCTACTTAAATATGTAGCGGGCGCTACCACTACCGCTACATTGCCTTAAATGTAGAGCTGCTACCGCTACTGAAAATGTAGTGGCCGCTACATGTAGCGCGCTACTGCCCACCTCTGGGCATGTCCATGGATTAGGTAATATCACATCAATAATATGGTAATGTATGGATAAGGTAATATCATATCAATAAAGGAAAAACAAGTAAAAATTACAGAAAATTTCATTTATATCATGTACAAAGGAAGAGAAGGACTTCAGAGTACTGTTAGTAATGGATGAGCACACTCTGCATGCTTCAAACTTTTTAAAATTTAGTTTTATTTCAACTGTCCCTTATTACCCCATTCCCAGGGTTGGTTCAGGAGGCTTTTATTTTGCATCTAACATCTTACAAATAGCATATGGAATTTTTCAGAGATGCCATTTGATAGCCCTTGCAAATACCTTTAAAATGAGCCCAAACTTGTTCATGAAATGTTTCGTGGTAAGAAGTTATTAAGGAAAAATGCTCAAAACCGTCCCGTATTACCCCGTTTGACAGACTCCCATTTATGCCATTTTCTATCAATTTCACGTTTTCTTTAATTTTTTAAAAAATTCACACTAACAAAAAAGTTATCAATTTCTGCTTTACTTAATATGTGGGCAAATTTTTAACCCGATCCATCTGTCAAGCTATTTTTTTACCGTAATGGTCCCCTTAAATAAGCCCTGGAGCCAATGACCAGCTTCATCATGCATTAACTTTACTCAGTCTCAGAGCTGGAAGCCGCAGACTGCACACCATTCCGGCTTCTGTCGTGCTTTTTCTCATAGACTTGTATGAGCTCACACATGAGAATTGAGATTATTTACTAATCATAATAGGTACGTACTTGTTTTCTGGCAATCCCTCCATAATTTTAAACTGAGCTTCACTGCTTCATGTCAACTGACTTTTCATGTGAGTGAGATGACATCCAAAGGCATTGATTTGTTTACCTTCCCATGGCAATTGACCTGCTCACTGCTGCTGAGCTCCACAACTTCACAAGCTCTCAGATCCAAAGTATTAACCATCTGGGCTCTGGCAAACCTGTGGCTTCAATTTTAAGTTTACAGAGCATGGGAACTACCTCACTGGACACTAGGCACCCTGCAGACTGCTAAAAAGTAGAAGATAAGTCAACTCAAGTCTTTAGTAATCAGTTGCATATATATGTCCATGACTCAATTATATAGGGCCTATATTGGAGTATTGGTCCATTTGACCTTGGACTTGTATACACAACTGAATATATTTATGCTGTGCCAGCTGCGGCCTATATTATAGGTCGCTGGAACCTAGTCCTCAATCCTCAGCATGCATTTTTCTACACTTGAAGACACTGAGACTGAAGCTACTGAGTGTAGACCTTTAGAGTCCAGACCATCAAATGATAAAATATGGTGGCATTCTAGTTTCTAGGTACCAGGGTTGGTGATTTTTTTTTATTTTTTTTAAAATAAAAATCAATGATTTTTTTTAATTTTTTCATGATTTTTATGATTTTTTTCAATTTTTTCAGCTTTTTTGTCTTTTGGAAAGACTATTTTTTATGCTGCAATTAGCCTACTAACAATTACAGTATACCGTAAAATGGGGTTACTTAGACTCCCAGGGTTACTTAGACCACTTTTAGTTTTTTTAACAAAAACCCCCAAAACTCAGAAACTATTTGACATAGAAAAATTTTGCCAATGGGCATTAAAGGCCTAATAATGAGGCTACGTAACACAATAGAAAGATAAAAAAATTATGCATATCTAATAGGTTGAAAAATAAAAAATGTGACCCACAAATGCCTGTCATAGAACCCCCTCCAATTTTTTTATTTTTTGGTAAAGTAACTCCAGGTTTTGGTGCATTGTAGTAGAACTCTTCTAGTTACACATGCAAATGACAAATTTGAGGAAATATGTTTCAGACTCTACAGAGTCTTATACAGGGTTGGTGATTTTTTTTATTTTTTTTAATAAAAAAAATGAAAAATCAATGATTTTTTTTATTTTTCATGATTTTTCTTATTTGATTTTTTCAGCTTTTTTGTCTTTTTGAAGTGTTATTTTTTCTGTTGCAATTAGCCTACTAACAATAACAGTATATGGATCATAATGGATAGCTAAAAAGGGCACTTATTGCCTTCGATAATGGCCAACAGGCCAAGGTGGTGTTTACCACTTTGGGACTTTTGTGTAAACAATTATTGATAAGTCTATTCATTAGCTTTGTAAAGTTTGTATGGAGCAAGGTAATGAGCTAAATATTGACCATTTAACTGGCTTCAATATACAAAAACACTTCAGGAATGCAGATCTAAACATTGAAGAGTCACATAGTAACTGATAGTTAGCTGATAGCACAGTGCACAGCACTATCAATAGATTTACTAGTTTTATGTCCTATAAATCTACCAGACTCTACCCTCCATACACACTGACTAGTAGTGACTGAGTGACTGACTGCACTGTTCCCATTTAATTCAGACCAATAAACCAATACTAAACATAAACTGAATGATAACCATACAAACCTCATACGACTTGAAACGAAACTTAAGTTGTGAGAAAATCTAACACTGTTTGAAATTAACATGTGCACAATTAAAATATTTTATAAACATTCACTGCATTTAATTATTTTATATATAGTCTTATAATTCTAATTGTTTTGTTTCTAGTTTTAAATTCACATATTTAAAGATTGAAATTAAATATTTTAATTAGAATACTCGTATTAGGGTGGAAAATCTTTCTAATTGCCTAAAAGGTCAATACAATCTCAACCTCTCAATATACAGGGTGGCAGAACCAATTGAGCAGTTTTGAGGTAAAATAAAAGAGTAATAGAGGTACATAAAGGAGAAAGTTCTTTTTCCTCAAGGTTAGCATAACATACCATTTAAATTACTTATGTTTTGAAAACGATATCTGGAAGATGGGGGCTGTTAGCTGCAACACTCTGTTGGTGTCATTTTCAGAGGAGGGAGTAACCGTAACAGTGAATTTTGATCGCTATGTTGCAATGTTGCAAAATTTCTCGCAGCCCATGATGGAAAACATTGTTGAAAATGAAGCATTGGGAGACGTGTGGTTCCAGCAGGATGGGGCTACAGCTCACACAGCCTGAATGTCACTCAATGTTTTGAAACGCATGTTCCCAGACTCAGAGGGCTGATTTACAGTGGACTGCATGGTCACCTGATTTGAGCATTTACGATTAAATTTTTCTTTGGGGACATCTAAATGAAAGGGGTTCAGAAGTTGCCCTCACACCCTACCACAGCCAAGGAAATGGATTATTGCAGCAGAGGTTATAGCCATACTTTGCCATATGTGTGAACGTGCTGTAGAAAACTTCCGAGAACGACTCCAACAGTGTGATGCAGCTAACAAACCCCATCTTCCTGATATTGTTTTCAAAAAAGTCTAAGATACCCCAAGAGCTGGGGTAACAAAGACCATCACTTTTTTTGAAATCACATAAAAACTATGACAGGCAGGAGCCAGGAATTTATGGCGAGTGAACCTAGAATATAGACCTGTATTTTGCACGTTTCAATTTAAGTTTAATTTAGCTAGTAAAAAATGGCATCTCTTTAAAAGAAAAAGTAGTCTAAGTTACCCCATTTTATGGTATGGATCATAATGGATGGCTAAAAACAGCACTTATTGCCTTCAATAATGGCCAAAGTGGTGTTTACACTTTTGGGATTTTTGGGTAAACAATTATTGATAAGTCTATTTATTAACTTCATAAAGTATGTATGGAGCAAGGTAATAAGCTAAATATTGATCATTTAACTGCCTTCAATATACAAAAACACTTCCGGAATGCAGATCTTCTGAACATTGAAGAGTCACACAACAGATAGGTAGCTGATGGCACAGTGCACAGCACTATCAAGAGATCTACTAGTTTTATGTTCTATAAATCTACCAAACTCTACCCTCTATACACACTGGCTAGTAGTGACTGAGTGACTGACTGCACTGTTCCCATTTAATTCTGACCAATAAACCAATACAAACATAAACTGAATGACAACCAAACAAACCTCAAATGACTTGAAATGAGACTTAAGTTATGAGAAAAGCTTACACTGTTTGAAATAAACATGTGCACAATTCAAACATTTTTTAACATTTTTAATTTTTCTAAAAAAAAGTTGGTCACATTTTTAATTTTTTAACCTATTAGATATGCAAACTTTTTAAATCTTTCTATTGTGTTATGTAGCCTCAGTATTAGGCCTTTAATGCCCATTGACCAAATTTTTCTATGTCAAATAGTTTTTGAGTTGTGGTGTTTTTTGTTAAAAAAACGAAAAGTGGTCTAAGTTACCCCGCCGGTCTAAGTTACCCCGTTTTACGGTGGTATATATCTACATTTCAAACCTCCTTGGGAAAAGTCATACTTTTTCTGAAATCTTACGGCTCTAATATCATATAAATTCAGTAGGTATGAAATCTCATGGCTCTAGTGTAATGTTTTTATGTTTGATTGAATAAATTGTGGTTCACAAACTTGTCATTTCACAAAGTTTTCAACTTTGGCAATGCAGTACAAGCTCCTGCCATAATATCCTGCATAATGAGTGAACCAAAACATTTAGTCAGTGATTGCGTAGTTGTGGTCCCATCAGACTGCATTAAAACTGCATATATTCACCAACAAAAACATAAACAATACATTATCACTGGTTTATTTGCCTCTAGAGTAAAGACAAATGTTCTTGTTGCTGTTTCTAGGGTAAAAATAGAGATTTGAAGTAGCACATGCACAGGACTTTGCAACTGAGTTTGCTGCTCATATATGGCTTTCCATTGCCAGGATATGGTAATCATGGCTCAAAGAAATGGAATCATGGCTTACAAAATCTTAAAATCAGGGCTCAAAAATTTAAGTCACAGTTCAGAGAGTAAATAGATGTTTTCCTCACCAGTTTCAAACCATGACCAGAGCTTTCATGTGATTTTCTGAGTTGCAAATTTCCTGCTACTTGAAGTACATATATACATCATATATTATTATTGGCATAAGTGCTAAATTGGGCTGTGAGATTCCTCATTCACTGAAAATTTTTCACTTAGGAGCTGCAAGATCTCATTAATAAGTAGGAAAATTCCAATCCTGAGGCATGATAATCTAGGCTTACTTAGCTGGAAACACAAACCAGAGGATATGGCAGATTATTTGGGACAGGGATTTGAAATGACCATGTATGGTCACCTAACACATATCATGCTTATGAGTAGGAACCAGGCATTACTGGTTTACTGCAATAGGCATCCTGGCATGCAGCCTTGTTACTCCAATCAACAAAACATGGGTCAAAAAGTATTTTGATCATTTTTTATGGGATGAAAATTCTAGAAATTTTATTCCCTCTATTCTAACTGCATGGTGAGTGATTAGAAGTGCTTCATAAGTAGGTGCATGTTATCAATAAATAATATTTACAAAAAATTGAGCCAATGAGAAAGATTTCTGATGAGATGCTTTTACTGATTTATACCTATACATTTTGTCTTTTTCATTTTGATTCATGGTGTGTTGTAATGTAAAAAGCTACAACATCTTGACCAACAGGCAGTTTTTGATGAAGTGTAGATAATTTTGAGATTGAAATGCAGTGCAGTTGATTGAAAATGGCTCCTAGTAACCAGAGCAGACATCGTGCTGGACATCAGCAACCAGCAAGCAAGAAATTTGATGGCATAAATTCTCAAACAGCCAAAGCCAGGTGATTGTTGATAATAGATACTTTAAATGTACCTATAAATTTGCATTTTGGTATGTTTTTATCATGAAGCATTCCATAACTTAACTGTAGTCAGATGAATAAAAGAAAAATGGCATGAGGCCATGCACAGGAATATTGAAATAACATACCTATAGTGTGTTCATCTAGACTTAAGTGATGAGCTATTACTTATTCACTATAGTCAAACAAATATTTTTACTTTGAACACAATTTTTTGTTGAGCAATTTTATGAAGTTTCCTTAACAAATTTTACCTTTCTAGCCTATAGATCAAATACAATAAAATTAATTTACATTTATTTCTAGATTTATCCCATTAGGTTTTTTAAAGCTTTTAATTTTTATTTTCTATTTTTCTATAGTTGTGATAGCATGAGCTCGAGTTTGGGTCACTGGAGTCCTGGCACCTATACAGCCCTGAAAGCCCTCCTCTCAGCACGGCTCTGTGCTGCAGTCTGGGGCATCATTACAGACTGTGATGAGACATTCAACTACTGGGAACCAGTTAGTGAAACTCTTATCTTATTGATGAGTTTTTTTCATATTAATTATTATTGCTACAGATTTTTGGGGATGTCAATGATATCACATATGTCTTATTGAATATCTTTGCAAATTTTAGGGTCATGAGAAATTCTTTTCTTCTTGCTATTTCTCTAAGGTTTTACAAATTGATTAAAAGTTAATTAGATTCAAATGACAGCAGTGATTTTACAACTTTATTGCATTTACTTAGTTTTAGATAAATGCTGCTATAATTTTTTATTTATTTTCAAACTGCTACAATTATTCTGCAATCATACTTCTCATCAAGACCAGTATTCCCAATTATTGATGCATATCTATCCACTATTTATGATTCCTGGCTTTAAAAGATTAAGATGCACTCCAGTGTATGATTAGCTAAAATTTCCTCCCAGAATCACTCCAATTCAAATTTTTCTCTTATTGAATAAGCATGGAAATTTTTCAGATCAATTTTCAGTCCAACCTTATGAAGAAACACTTGCCCATAATTTGTTACCAAAAATTTATTTCTGCAAGTATTAACAAGGTTTAATTAATGAAACTTGTTCTCTTTTCTGCATTAATGGGTTTTTGTAAAGAAGCATCTTTTGGATTATGTACTTCATGTTCAGTGTTACCTATGTTTACATTGACACATTATATGAATAAGTCAATTGTTGGAAATAAAATTTTTTATTTTATTTGCAGATGCATTTTGTGCTGTATGGCAAAGGCATGCAGACCTGGGAGTATGCTCCTCAGTATGCACTGCGCTCTTATTTCTACTTGCTACTCCATGCAGCTCCAGCCTGGCTCTATGATGCTATTGTCACTGTGAGACTTAAATCTACTTGTGTGCTAATTACTTAGGTACTGAGCATAAGTCTTGGTTTACCTCATGAAGCAAATATATATATTTTTGTACACTTCTTGCTCTAACATTTTAATTTGCTGATCTAATAAGTTACATTTTCGTGAAGTTTGCTCACACAAAAGACTCAAGGTATATCATAATGAAGTTTGCTCCCTCAAAAGTCCCAAAATACATTTTAGTCATGTTTGAAGCCCCAGAAGTGTAAACTTGTCACCAACTGGTTGAACTTTTCTTTTTGCAGTCTAATCGAGTCCTAGTGTTCTTCTTTGTCCGCTGCCTCCTTGCAATGCTCAGCTCAGCCTGTGAGCTCTACTTTTACAAGTGAGAACATTCTGCTTAACTTAAAGTAGGTATATGATTAACTTGATTTTCCATGCAATTTGAACCCACCCAAATTAATACTTTGTCAAAGTGTCTGTGCTTTCCAATATGTTTTGATTTCTATTTATCCATTCAATCTTTTCCAGTTGTTTAATTTTCCTTTTGTTTCATGATAATGACTTTCTACTTAGAACTATGCTATGTTCAACAGGTATTTTTCTTTCGTGTTCTTTTGTTTTGCTTTGGTAATTAATTTTGCTCAAGGAGTTTTGATCCCTGTGCTTGGTTGCATCTGTTGGTTACAGAGATTGTAGTTAATGACAAATTGGAATTGCAGTTATGCAAATATTGTGTTTTGTCCAGTCTCGTCATTAGTAAAATGATGGATTTTTTAATCCATCTAACTATTTACTTGATGGATTGTAGCTTTTGTCTTATGTAGCCTCTTGATTTCAATGTTAATAGTGAGTATTTACATGATGCGAGACAAATCTTATTCAATTTCATCATGATATCAAATTTGCATCATTGCATGTAACATGTTGCACAAATATGTCAAGAAACTATTTCATTAGTTGATGGAATATGACAACTAAATGTCCAAATGAATTTTTTACGTTTCATGTCTCTAGCAATATTTTTTTATTGTACAGGGGGGTGTTAGTGGCATATGGACCCAGGGTTGCCCGCTCCACTCTCTGCCTCCTGGTGTTCAGCACTGGAATGTTTGCTGCCTCAACTGCTTTCCTGCCATCATCTTTTGCTATGTTTGTGTTTACTCCTACATTGCCAATGATAAAAGTCCAGAGAAAATAAAAATAAATATGGATAATAATTTCAAAACACCTGATTCTATCCATATCTTGTTCATAAATTCTCAACCTGTGGATATCTGTAATTGTTTTCATGATATAATATGAATATCAGACTAAGGAGTAGGTTGAGTTCTTATTATCACTACCGGTAATATTTTCAATGCTGGAATTTACATGAAGTTAAATAGAGCTACTGGTGCATTAGTTGTTGCATTATAGCTAATATTACAATTGTATTTTTGTGCCGTTGTTAAAGAAAATATAACTCAGTACTCACTGCAGTGAGTGACAGAGAGCCCAGTTTCTCATCGACGAAAACGTGGTCACGGACGGACAGACAGACAGTCGGACATGACGAGCAAAAGCCGCAGGTGTGTAAAGAGTCAGTGTTGTGGCAGGCAGGCTGTGGCGTGTGGCATGGGTGCGTGGCTTCAGCGTCAACACAAGTTGGCTATCTTCTGCTATGCTGTCGCCGCGCTGCTTGGATGGCCGTTCGCTGCCGTCCTTGGGTAATTTGCTTTTATTATATGGTGTGTACAATGCCTCACTCATCACTTATTTATTATTTGTCACGTAATTTTATTGATCTACATAATATTAATTTATTTGTTTATTTGGTTCTTAATAAGTACGTAATTATTATTAATAACTGAGTGAGATAATTGATTTACCCAAGCATCAGTCGATGGTTACTACATAAGATATTAAGTTTACAAATCAGTTCCAAAGTATTTGATAAAAATTGGACTTTGATGGACGAGCTGCACCAACATCTAATTTTACTAAAGCCTTGTAATATTTTCATTCCGTTCTACCACGTTAGCTCTTGCTAATATTAATAGGATATATATTGCAAGTTCGTTTAGATAACTTTGATTTAAGTAAACAATATTCAGTTTGTCTACATCATTAATGAGTCAGAAGTTTCCCTGAAGAGGCAGACTTAAAAGGTAAACAGACGCTCAGCTTCAAAAACCTTAGACACAAAATTATTCCTGTCGTAGTAAGCCCTGGTCCACTTTTCCTACATACTTCACTGTCGATATTTTGTCAATCCACAACACAACCATTTTGTTTTCTGCAGTTTAGATAACTTTGATTTAAGTAAACAATATTCAGTTTGTCTACGTCACTAAATAAGTTTTTCCTGAAGAGGCAGACTTGAGGGTAAGCTGACGCCCATCTTTAAAAACCTTGGACACAAAATTTTTTCTGTTGTGGGAGTCTCTGGTCTGCTTTTCCTACATATGGTACTTCACTGTCGAAACTTCCGATATTTCGCCAATCCACAACAACACAACAATTTTGGTTCTTCCGGTCATGCCCTGGTCTCTGCCAGTCGTGCCCTGGTCTCTGTCTGTCGTGCCCTTGTCTCTGCCGGTCATGCCCTGGTCTCTGTCGGTCATGCCCTGGTCTCTGTCTGTCGTGCCCTGGTCTCTGTCTGTCATGCCCTTGTCTCTGCCGGTCATGCCCTGTTCTCTGTCGGTCATGTTCTGGTCTCTGTCTGTCGTGCCCTGGTCTCTGTCTGAAGCGCAGCTAATTAGTTCCTACTGAGCATTGTTGAATCGAGCAGCTCAGCCGACTCCTCCATTACAACCGTCGTCACCAGCGGCTACGGAGGATGTGCTTCACCTTTGGTCTGAGGGCCTAGAATTCTTGGCTCTGCTCCCCGCCGTGAATTTTTTCATGTGCATTTGGTTTTTTCTTTTGAAGCTTCATACGCCTCCACCCTTCCCTCCCATTCATTCTCTCGGTTATCCTCTCGTCCTATTGGCTGCACCACGACAAACTGCTTACACGCGTAAAAAATTCAACATCTACCCTCCAGACCCCCTACCTCCCATTCTGCAATCTTGATTTGTCCCGATCTTCACTGGTCTACATTTGCTTCTACTTCTCTCCCTTACTCCGCCTCTGTTCTGACCACCCCTGTACATTTTGCCTGCCTTTTCACCTCTTTGTATCCGGCAGTTGAATTACATCGATATTTAATTCAGCACAGCTGAGAAATCCGCGTGTTTTGAGGTCTGACATTGTTGCAGCACTCGGTGTGATGTATAAATGGAACTTCAAAACTTTTTAACTGTTTCTCTAATAAAAATTTAACTTATTCTTTCAGGGCTCCGGTGGCTTACGATATCGTCGTGCGCAAAGGAAAGCTGAAACTTTTCTTACTCTGGAGCTTCCTGTCTGCAGTCATAATACTGGTGCGTGGAGGCACATGCTTCCCTCCTTATCAGGTTGCAAACACGTTCTGTGAACACGATAATTTGCGATTTTATTATTCTTATATTATATTATGTATTTAGTAGATATTGCGTTAAATATATGTATGCACATAAGTTTCTTTGTCTTAGCTTAAAATATCCTAAAAATATTTTGCTGGCCAAATAAAATGCATTCAGTGATAGAGGTTCACACATACTTATAGATTATTTGTTCTTTCTTATCATTTAGTGTCTTTCGAGGCCTAAACTTTGCCTTGTCCTAATTTATGACATTTTCTTACCGGCGTTTCTTCGTCATAGCAACAATTTTTTAAATCGTTCTCTTGTAGAAGCCAATATAAGTATTTAGGCGCAATTATTTCCAAAGTTTTTTTCCTCGGCCTTGCACATGTCATTAAAACATGGCAGCGTTCTTCTCCTCTATGTGGACTTGTGACTGTGCATAACTACTTAAATAATACAATAGCGGCCTAAGCATACTTAGCGGCCTAAGCATACGTAGCGTCCTAAGCATATCTAGTGGCTAATTTCTGGTCTGGAAGTTTAAGCGCTGCAAAATAGGAGCAGTGAGTTGAATGTTCGAGACCCGCAAGAAGCTTTGAAAATTCAGAATTTACGGCAGGTCTAATGGTATAATCAAAGCTGCCACCGCTATTACTATTAATTACTATTCCTATTTTGATATCTCTGCCGCTGTGCTCAGGTGCCGATGGTGCAGCTGGACAGTCTGTACTACGGCAGGCTGGTGGTGGCACCGCTACAGCTCGTGCTCTACAACGTATTCACGGCCCACGGCCCCGACCTCTACGGCACCGAGCCCTGGAGCTTCTACGTCATCAATGGATTTCTTAACTTCAATTTGGCATTCCTGCTGGCACTGGCAGCTCTGCCTCTCTTGGTGAAACTTTAATCGATAATTGTTAACTTTGTTACCGTAGTGACTAACCTTAGATTAAAACAATTTTTTCTAATGCCTTATTGCTTAATAAATCTTCTTATACAATGATGTTCTCCCGTTTTCCAATTTTTATTCACCTTATTTGTGAATGAAAGTTGTCCATCATCTAATGAAGATGTTCTTCATTTATATTTATTTTCCTCACCTTATTTATAATCATTTTTTTCAGTGTCTGAGTGTCATGTGTGGAATGACAAATGGTCGGTCGCACGCGCCGGAGTGGCTGAGCCTGGCAGGCTTGTACTTGTGGCTTGCTGTTTTCTTCTTGCAACCTCATAAAGAAGAACGATTCCTTTTCCCTGTCTATCCTTTAATATGTCTGGCTGCTGCTATGGCATTAGGTTAGTGTCATCAAGCAATATAATCGGAATAATGTTAAAAATATTCACGCCACAAATCAATTTTTTTTCCTGGAGGTGAAGGATACAAAACTGCATTGAAATTAGTTATTAAAAATGAAGCATATAGCCGAAATTGATCACTGTAGTGCAATAATTAAAATAAATGCACTAAATTGTCAGAGGTTTTATATTTTATGGGAAAAAATGATCATGATCACCATTTGACCTCGGTAAATATAGTTCATATCACAGCAAGGAGGCTACTGCTGGTGATATTACTTCATCTTGATGACATTCCCATGCTGGTTGAAGCTCAAGAGGGGTTATAAATGAATAAATAACCAGTGCTCATACACTAGGTATATCTGAAGATCTGAAATTTATTTTTTTTATATTAGCTGATATTTTGTAACTAATCAAGTAACAGGACCCGATCGATCTTGAATATATTAACTACCATTCCTGATATTCCACCCTGATCTGCAACCCTGATGTCTTTGCCGTGTGCTGTGGCGAAGCAGAGACTTTTTTCGTGTCTCGTCCCTTTCGAGTGCAATGAGGAAACCAGTAAACTTTTCTGGATACAGCATTATCGTCATATATAGATATTGAATGAACTAAATCAGGGAAGTAAAAAGAACTTGTCGCTAAAAATCTCTCCTTGCCACTAAATCTAGAAATTTCTGTCCACTGCAGAGAGCGTGGAAAGATTACTGAAGCGCCTGCCGCTGCAGAACTGCTCGGCTCTGGCGTCGTATGTGACGCTGTCGTTGCTGGTGACCTCTTCAGTAGTGAGCCTCAGCCGCTCTGTGGGACAATACAGAAGTGAGTTACGGCTTACCCTTCACCTATAGATGGGAATCGTATTTTTTTTATTTTTATCTGAATATGGTCGTCTAACATTCTTCCCCACGTTATTCATTCTCAATACATTGACGCATTCCCCGGTCATGTCTATAAGCCATGCTAACATTTTACCTAAAATTCGACTTTTTTTAGCAATGATACTTCTTGACTTTTTTGAAAGTTAGATATTTAGCTGACTTATGGTACGACTAAGTACTATTTTGTGATGTCCTTTTTAAATGAGGTTCTCCTGGTCCTCGAAGTTGTTTGAGTCTCTCTACTCGTCTATAAGCTAAATTTGTCCTAGTCATTAATCTCCTTGAATTTAGTATTCTAAACTTTGGTATTAATTGAATTGATTTTCATTGCCGATTCTAGCTTGGAGTAATTTATCTATATGACCTGATAATATTTGGTTGCGATTTGATTGCAATAGTCATTATTAAATAATTTTGGCACTGTTGCCCACAGCTCTAATTTAATTTGGCCGTTGTGAAAATTCTTCACGATTAGATTGCATAAAGTTCTGCGTATTAATTTTTCGCCGCCGTTGTGCAGGCTACCACGCTCCGCTTGACATTTTCTTGGAGCTGCAAAGGCTGCCTGCCCAGCCCTCGAGGGCCGTAACCAGACTTTGTTTGGGCAAAGAGTGGCACCGTTTCCCGTCTTCGTTCTTCTTGCCCAATGACAGGTCAGTGAGTAACTCCTTATCAATATATACGCATTACCTAGGAGGCTGGTGTAGTCATGAAAATAAGAATATACTTGTGCTATTGTGGATAAACGCCGAACAGGTTTTAGCGACCCCTGGCGTGTGACTCGGAATAGAAAATATTGATTATGATTTCAAATTAACATGTTTACTTGATTATTTACGTAATAAAATGAGAAAATAATCTCCATGAGAGATGAAGATAATGTAGTATCTGCGACGAGTATTTTGATTCATCATTTGACCATATAGTTTCAAAGGGCAGGGCAGGTTCTTCTACAAATATTCATTAGATATTTTAAGCAATTATTGCCATTCTCGTCCTAATATACATACTATTGCAATATTAAGAACAATTTCCCGTTATTTTCAGGTGGGAATTGCACTTTATAAAATCCTCCTTCAAGGGACAGCTTCCACAGCATTTCCTGCAAACGGAGAACGCCACTGCTATAGAGAGGAGCAACTTCAATGACCTAAACCTGGAAGAAACTGACCGATATGTCAGCATCTCCATTTCTGAATTGCCCTGCTTGTTCTTTGTTCAATTTACTAAGTGAACCATTCTCATTGCTAAACTTTTTGATAGATGGACTCGTGTTAAATGTTCTATAAATTGTTGATTAGCTATTCACGGCACTATGAAAAGTCCTTTTCTCTTTGAATTTTTTTTTTGTCTTGTCCCATTTCGCTTGTTCTTTCTTCATATACAATCCTTCGTAGTTGATGCTAAACGTAGAACTCGTGTTGAATGAAATTCGTCTGTACTTCCTCCATATTCAATTCTTCTGAATGGATCAATAAATTAGCGATTATTTATTTCCAGGTAAATGCCGAGTCGTGTCATTATTTGATTGACCAAGACACGCCAGAATTCAGCCATGAAGAGCCACGCTATAGCACGCAGACCAAAACCTGGTCTACCGTCACTGCAGTGCCTTTCCTTGACAAGTTAAGGTTGGTATTTGCAGCAACAACAATTATTACCTTTAGTTTGCTTTCATTCTCTTAATATCTTGAGTAAATGAATAACATTGTAATTTTCTACTTCCATTCATTGTGGGTATATTCGTGAATTATTCTGCTTGAACGTTCCAAGGATTCTGGTAGATTGAGCTCCATGTGAACGATACATTCATAAAATAAAGTTCGTATCTTCCTATATGCGACCGTAGATTTTTAATCTTAAATTCTAAAAGCTAAAGTGACTATGGATGTCATAAAAAATGTCAAATACAAATTATTTGTACTCTTGTCATCTAAGTCCTTGTATTTCTTTATGTTGTCTCATTTTTATGTTTCATCTCAGTTGCGTAGTAAATGGTTATTTTAAAATTAAAACATTTATATTCGCATTTTTATCAACTGTGTAATACATGTTTTTCGCAGGTCTCCGGCATTGTTCCGGGCTTTCTACATACCCTACCTAACTGACGTCTACTGTGAATTCAACAATTATACTTTATTAGAGAATATAGCATTGTTTAAACGCCGGAAAAACACGTAGACAAAACAAATTTTCCGTGTAAAAAGTAATTCTTTTGCTCAATTTTTAGTTTTATTTGCTATTTAGAAATTTGAAGTCGTTCAAAAATTTATTTATAATTTTTATTGTGATATCTGATTGATTATTTTCATCTTTTAGATTCTGTAAAGTGTCAATTTTTTATTTAAAGTTTTTTATGGTTTTGAAGAATTTGCCTCTGCCCCATTGCCTTCTCACTTTGTTTTTACCTTTGCTTTAAAAATTAATGTTTTGCAAGTCAATCGGATTGAAATTTAGGCATTTAATATAAATGTAACAAAGGTTTTATATACTTTTAATCGCGAATTTTGCAATGATAAGTGAGCTGGTCTACAAAGAAAATTAATTTTGTTTTTGGTGAAAGTATGATTAATATGATTTATGACATATTTTTAGTTAAATTTATTGGTTGCAGTTTGTAATTGATTGATCTGAATTTTGGTTGGATTTTTTTTTTCAAGTTACCATTCATTTTTATTACGTAATCATTCTGTTATTTTATTAATGTCCTTTGAATATTTTACACCAGCCGATTCTGAAAAATAGTTTCTTTGTTCGGGCGTATCCTTTGTGGGCCTATCAAAATGTCAGCTAAAATCGTCTCCTGTGTTTGATGAGTAGGTTCGTGAATAAGTGTAAGCAGAAACTCGTAATGAGAACAAAACGATTGACGAATTAAGTCAAGAACACTTGTTTTTTTCCGTCGTGTTTACTCGATCCTACAGTTTGTGTGCTGACGTTTTAATTAGTGAGTTGGTTTTATTTGTGTAATGTTTGTGATGACTTATTACAGTATACAATGAAGACTTAAATCCATGCACTGAATCCTTTTCGTAATAAGATAGAAAGATTCACATGATTTTTACCCAAATATTTCAATAATATAATAAAGAACCGTTAAATTTAACCGATTATTTACCCTTGTTGCCTCTTCTAGTTGTGAGAATTTTTATTGCGCGTTTCGCGTCCAAATGTTTTCTAACTGATGAAATCCTAGCTGCCTTTACTGCACATGGCATTCTTTACCTATCATTGAAAAGGCTGGCGTACAATGTCAATTATTCAGAAAACAGCATTTTAAACTTACTGCTGATGACGCGCCAATTTTATTAAAATGGGGTGTTTGAATAGGGAATTGTTTCAAGTGATCAAAAGCTAAAATGGAAAACTACAGATCTTTTGTCCATTACCAAGGAAAAGTGTTATGCTAATATAATTGAACCATGCCAATTTGATATAAATGATCTTAGCCAAAATATTGTTATAGCGGCTTCAGCATTTATTAGGCCTGTTGCCGATTCTTAACATCGCAGAACTTGCACTGCTTGTTGGGTCTTGAACTCGTTCTCACTGTCCCACTTCTGATTTGCTTTACCGCCCGGGCCTCCTTGCCGATTCTGACCAGAAACTGGCGCACAGAGCTGGGATCGAACCCGCACCTCTCTGCTCCAATCAAGGTACTCTGAACTGTAACCACTGGGCCACCCTGTTCTTGTGTTAAACTTGAGATGAGGATTATCTCGACAGACAATCCTTTTGCGTTTTTTAACTTCCTAAGGATTGTTTATAATTAAGTCCGTATTCTTGCGCACCCGAGACGATTATGCTAAGAAATAGTAAGATTCCAGCAGGGGGTTACGGGTGCAAGACAAAGCTAGCTGTGAAAAATATTCTGTAAAATCTAGAATTGGCTACAGGCCAAGCCTTATGTTCAACGTTGATGTTATTTAGCTTATTTTTTATGTATTGAGTTATTTTTATACCTAATCTAATACTTTTACCTCATGACTTGAATTGAAAAAAATTTAAATTCAATTGTAAACGCAATACGAATCATAATGTGTAACGGGTGCTTGAAAGCGTTCTGTAAAAGCGCTGTCCGTATTTTCTCATAAAAGATGCTCCAAGCTTCCAAAACAGTTCATTCGAATTTCGAACGTCAGTTTACCACTGACGAGTGAGTGAGGAGGTTAGGTGATGTTGCTGTTTCCTTGATCAGGCTTGATGCGTTGTCATTTTCATATTTAATCATTGTCTGTTCGTTCGTCGTTTCTATCTGTATTTAAAAAAACGCTTGTTTGTAAATTTCAAGGTGATTATACGTTTTTTATGCAGAATATATGAGGTAAGTTTACTTAGTTAAGCTGCCGAAACAAATTTGATGCTAACGTCCCCTCGTCAGCCTCGTGTTTGGTGTTGCACTAAATCACCAACTGCAATGCAGTCATTGCAGTGTGCTGTCATTCTATTTACATTAGTTTTTTATTGGCATTGGGGGTCGTTTGAAATATTTATTTAAAATTTAGTATCCCACTGGGCCACTAATATTCTTGTATTTTTATAGGTACCTTACCGTACCTAAGTGATTACAGTATTAGGCCTGTCTCTTATACACATCTAGATGTGTATAAGAGACAGGTNTAGGCTATAGTCACTTAGTCAGTCTCCTGGCAGGCTGGCAGAGCACTGTATGGCTTAGTCTGTATCCAAGGAAAGCTTTTCACCTTGGGTGGAAAGCTTTTTTATAAGTGAACTTCCATTCTTAGAATTCCAGCCTGTAATAGGAGGTAGGCCTAATTCCTCTGGCAGAAATCTCTCAGTTCCGGAAATGGTTGGAAAGCTCTAGTTGCTGAGTTGCAGCCCTAAGGTTGGAAGTTTTCCATGCTTGTACTATTCAATAAGTATTCATACTATCTTATTCATCCTATATTATCCTATACCTTTTTCTAATTTCTTCTGTAGAAATGATGAAAATGGCTATTTTTGGCTCTTATAGCCTATATTAAAAAATTAATAAACAGCCTATTTAATAAAAGTTAGGCCTTTTAGCTTGAGATATTGGCATCTTTTCAAGCTCTCCTATCTCCATCAGCCATCTTGACCTTAAGGGGAATGTTTAAGTCAAAATCTATTTTCAATATATATGGAAGGATCATCTCCAAACTTGGTACACATATCATCATATGTATAATCAAAAATGACGACTATTTTGTTCATGTGAATTTTTCGGAAAAAATGAAAGAAAATGTGAAATTCATAGAAAACGGCAATAAAGGGGCAGGGGCCAGGGGGTACTCTAAAAAAGTTTATAACTATTGCAAATCGCATTCTACAACATCGAGACATGTATCATTCAATGCGTAAAGAGAAAGTCTAGCAAGTTTGAGGCCACTTTTTTACCACGTTTTTCTTAGCTCGCTTTCGTGTCTGTGATGATCAAATCTTGCAATCGATATTTCACCAACTTTCCCACTAGCTAGCACTCTGAAATTTTTAGGGAAGCTCAGCTCCCGATAACAATACAATAATCAATAATTTGTTGCACGTTTCCAGGCGTATTTATTACCGAACCTTTCTTTATTACAGCCACGCACCCAGATAAATACGGGAACAACAATGTATCCCCTCACGCACCTGAATTGCCACTCAATGTAGCAAGGATTTGAAATTAAATGTTACTGGAGCTTGTACCAGTCAAGGATGGTGGGAGCAACTACATGTACACCTCCCCCGTTCAGTGACAGGAGGGTGACTGAGCTTCACTCCGAGTAGAAACTCTATAGGCTGGGCAGCGAATTTTTTCCAGTCTTATTTCTTAAAGACCCCCACCCACCTCTCCCCCTTGCGGAATCTCTAGTGAAAGCATAAATCAACGTACAGAGAAGGTAATGGTACCATTGGATAGCTCAGAATGTCAGCTTTAAGATGAGACTAAAAACTGGAAAAGCCAACACTGTTGATTTTGGACCTACATGCTCCCCTTCAATTGACAAATTGACATCCATCAATCACGAACCATAGTGACAAACCACAGATTTTTACAGTAAGTTTATTTTAATTTCTTTGTCTACTCAAGATTTAAACCAATTTCTTTTGCATGATAATGCTGATGTATATGAAACTTTACTGGTCTCCTTAAACTAAAGTTCTCTAAAATGAATTTTAGACAGAGTCTATAAAAGTCTCTGCTTTGACACTATGGCACTAGAGATTTGAATCAAGCAATCAACAATGCCACCATTGCGTGTAACTCCATCTTGTTTTGCTTGCTTGTATTTTGCTTGCAGCAGTTGTAATGAGCATGTGTTCATGGCAATCATTGCACTTTAACCATATGTAGTGGCAGAATTTTTAGAATCTTTCTTACCTACAGTTTTAGGAAAATTCTGCACCACATTACAAATTGGTGCCCTATCAACTCGTGAACTCAACACTAATAAGCCTAGTCTGGAATATTGGCCAAAATTTTCCAAAACTACTTGTAAAAATGATTGTTGTCTGGGTGATTTCCAATAATTGTAGTCAAAAACATTTTTATAATTTTTATGCATTTGAAATCTTACTCCCTGATGGTTCACTCCTGTTAACATTAGATAAAAACTAATTAATCTGGTGGGAATCTTGCTGATCCAAAAATAGCAGGAAAGCTCTAATTGATGCTAAATGGCAGGGGCCACAGAAATGGGTAAAATTGTCTGCAACACTGGTGTTTTTGTTTCATTCGTGGGAAGATTCTGCCAGATTTTCTAATTTACTATATATGAAGCCAGATCATGATTGGAATTTGGAAAACTCCTATATTTTGCTAAAATATCAAGGCACCAATTATTATTAACCCTGTATTATTATTAACCCTGTTTGTTAATAATAATTCCCAGAATAATAAAATTATGCAATTTTGGTGTCACCTAAGTTGCATGATTTCAGTTAATTGGAAATATTGCAGCTCAAAAATTGTTTATTCTTGCCTGATCAATAATTGTTGGCTGGCTGGCAAACATGTTCTAAAAAAATTCTCAAGCTATTCTTTTCACTAAGTTAAATTTAGTTCCAAAAAAGTACCTACTCCTAACCAAAAATTTTTTGTTGATGTTCTCACAGTTGCCATCATGTAGCCAGTAGTAATGATACTAGGATAAATCCTTAACAACAAAATTGATAACAATTTTTATAATGTAATATCCTACTAAATTGCTTCTAAATTCTAGAGTGAAATAGAATGTTAGTTTTGAAGGTTTATGGTAAAATTTATTATTTGAAGCATACACTGTTGGAATAATGACTTTATTGTCATCAGAAATGGATTTATGGCTAGAAAACCAAAGTCAATGCAATTTGGCTAAACTCATGGCTCCAAAAATCAACGAGAGTAGTTTTTTTGCATGCCTGTGCTAGTTACATTTACGCTTTTCAAGTTAACATATTTTCATCTTTTCAAATTTGCCATCAACCATCACAATAGGATGGAATTGATGTATATGTGCCATTATGTGGACATGCAAGTTTAATCTCTACTAAGTACCTAGTTAATCAACAACATATCCCACTATTCAGAGTTTGACCTTTGCATTGCCAGGCAACATATTTCTGCCTTTTGGGCCGATTAATGCTATAGCTTTTCCATGATTTTTGAAGCTGTTAGATTCCTGATAAATAAAATATCACCTGTCTAATTGCTTGCCAAAGTGCAAGATTGTACCTACCACAAGATCCCAAATCTACTGAAAATATGTCACTTTGGTGCCACCACGTTTCAATAATGATAGAAAAATTTCAATCTTGTGTGCATCTTATCTCAGAATTGGTTCCCTTAAACCTTCTTGTGATATTGATAATTTGTTACCAAAACTACCATAGCCTCTCAGATATTTCTAAAGAGTACCTACTTGAAAAGTAACTGGCTCATCAAGATTTTTTTTTAATAAATTTTGATACTGTGTGTTGGCCCTGGATTGTTGGGATATCTTGAGATTTTGCTCTCTATCTGTACAGTGTCATTTAGGTTCATAATTAATACCAGCCTTTGGTATTAATTGTTATCCATCTTCTTCATAAACCTTAAAGTGCTACTGTAACAATCATTCATAATTGGCCATATAAAAGGTAAATTTGCTATTTTTGGAATAGGTACATTATCCATCTTCTCCATCAACCTTAAAGTGCTACTATAACAATCATTCATAATTGGCCATATAAAAGGTAAATTTGCTATTTTTGGAATAGGTACCATCAACTGGGGTGACTTTGGCCAAATTACACTAGTTTCTGCTGATCAAATTCCTACAAAATAAGAATGAAGCGTTGCTGGTGATTGTAAATTTGTAAATATATTACTGAAAGGTTCTTCTTTAAATATGTCATGTCTAAATGATGTCACTCTTATCAAAAAATAATTTTTTTTTTTTTTAATTAGCTGGTTGGGCGATGTCACCCCATGATGGGGTGACTTTGGCCACATGTGTTACAACACAGTAAAAACGTAGTAAAATGAATTCATGGCCGAATTCACCCATTAGCGGGGTGACATCAGCCATGTAGGGTGTTTTAAAAAATGATAATCAATGCCACTGTGTATTATAAAAATTGTAACTCAAAGATAAAACTCACATATGCGAATCATATGCTTCATTAAGGCTGCTTTCTGTTAATTTAAATGGCAGCTGGATGTGAAAGTTTGAAAAAATCTAGTCCCCATGGGATCTCGAGCATTCTTCAAAAAACTGATGATGCTTGATAGAGGTGCAACCCTTGAACTTACGTAAAGTGCGACCCTGTTTGTCAAGGTAATTTTTAACCTCCCTAGGTGAAAGAGTAGAATGTCCTAAAAAATTTTCGCATTACGGCCAGCACATCGGTCGCTCAAAGGTGAACGAGGGACACAAATATTAGCAGCTTCTCTTAAGCTAACAGCCTAACACCATCTTTTATCAATTGCAATGCTTTCTTAAACGACTCCACATAATATATCCTATATGGCACAGAATCTAATTTACGCTTATAGCTGTGCATATTGTCTGAAAAAGAAGAAAAATCTATTATTCTAAACATTTATTGGCTGGCTGAAGTTACCCCATTTAGCCCATATATATACTATGGGGTGACTTTGGCCAGCTGATTTTTCTAGCATATTTATTGCATTTGGTAAAAAACATATAGCCATTGAAATAATCATTATGCAAGATAGTACCAAAATAAGTGAAATAAATCTGATTCCAAAATTCTTTTCATATCTCAAAATTTTGAAGTTTGCACTTTTTTTTTCTTTAGAGTACCTACTGTGGCATTCAGATTGTGTTAGTCAAGCAGGATATAAAATTAATGAAACAAAACAGTGTCCAATCGATAGATAAGAAAAAACTACATTGGATACCATTTTGTTCCAATCACATATCACAACTACAACAGAAACAGATGGCCGCAAAACAAA
The DNA here is from genome assembly GCF_000764305.2 of Hyalella azteca. Taxonomy (NCBI): domain Eukaryota; kingdom Metazoa; phylum Arthropoda; class Malacostraca; order Amphipoda; family Hyalellidae; genus Hyalella; species Hyalella azteca. The sequence continues at coordinate 29,153 of NW_025942568.1, forward strand.
ATCATAAATGTTGGCCGAAGTCACCCCGGTGGCCAAATTCACCCCAGTTGACGATACTAATGTTGTTGGTCATGGGAAATTCTGAGAGTTGTAGTTAATATTTGCATTATTGATCAGATAGGTCTTCAGCCCAATCCAAAAATACCAGCTGAGGTATAAAAAAAAGGTTTAGTTGCATATATCTTCTGAACAAAATTAAAATCATAATGCATTGAAGTAATAAAAATTTTATTCATCCTCTTGATTAAATCAGTTCAATATGATAGAACAGTGGGGTTAAATTTCTTCAAAGTGAGTTGCATGCAATAGGTACATAAGGCATTGAATTGGCTTCTCAGAGACCTTGAATATATATACATAAATCTGTAAACTTGAAAGCTTCCATTGGGCAAATACAACTTGGTATTTAGTTTATGAGTTCTGCTTTGCACATTTTATAGATGCTTGTGGTGTGGTCCTGACACAGCAAATCCTGCAGCTTACTCTGAGCACCCCACTACAATGGATTTAAATAAAAATTTTCCCAAAAAGCTTTCAATTTTGTAACACATGAGAAATTGGGTGGATTTTAAAGCAATTTTATAAAAACTTGTGTTTTTGAAAATTGTTACCGGTATCATTCAGGAAGATGTTTCTGCTTTAGCTAGGAGCTATGATAACAGGTATGTTCGTGTGCAAGCATTTAATATGCAAGACTTAAGTTATCAGTTGAATCATTTTTCTCTTGCTCACAAAGCTGGTGCTTATTGTCTCCACTCATCTAACTAACAATTATCTACAAAGCCAAAAGAGATCCCTGAAAATTTTTCCCATTTTTACTTGTTTGGAAAAGCTAAATTACTAAAATAAAATAAATTATGTGATTCAAGAAATAACTAAATAAGTATAATAATGAACATTATATATAATTAATTGTGGAATATTATTAGCCCATATGGGTTGGCCAAATCTTCTGATATTTTCTGTAGCTTAGCTAAATCACAGAAGCTCAATTCTTCATAAATAGAGGGGATTATGAAACATTCATGATGTAATGCCTTTATTTTCTCATACCGGTAGTCATGATGAGTAGCAGCATGGTTGACTCATGGAAAATTTTCTGTGTGAAACAAGAATTTCCATGAAATATATTGATGATATTGGCAATATGAGCCATGCTGGCTGCAATTTCTCATCTTTGTAAATCCCATTTCTTAACAAGGGGTCTCTAGTGACCTGTTGTCCTGTAATCCAGGCAATATAAGTCTGCTGATGTGACCACTTTTCTTGCACTCATTTTTAAATTAACTGTGAAGGTTGAAGGGCAGTATATATATTAGGACCGTGGCTCCCTTGAATAATTGGTATTTGTGTCCTCGACACTAGTCTTTGTTGACTGCGCAAGCCACTAGCTAGATGCTCATTTTACTCACTGCTAACCTTATTAACAAGCACATGTAATGCTGTTCTTACATTTAAAAACGTTTTGAATTATGTTGAGCCTTTATTTATAACTGCTTTATCTATAGTTCTATACCTAACTATGAATAGATATTTTTTAAACCTATTTGAATCCATGAGTGTTCTAATCTAAAAAGTTTCATCAATGATAAGTGCATAATTAATAAGACTGTAATTACTGAAACACTGCGATGTGTGAGGCTCCAGGCTTCATTGCCGTTTCTGAGCTAGCCTAATCCAGGTTAGAAAAGTTCATAGCATTATTCTTGACCAAAAAATGTGATCCGGGTCTCTTGTGAAAGAGAAAGCTTTCACAGTGGATTAAAATTTGACTTGATGCTAGTAACGTGCTAGAATTTAGTATACATAATTGCAACTAAGGCTTCAGAAGGATCACAAGAACAAAAGTTTTAGATTTATTAAGTAGAACTAAAAGCATGCAAAATATTTAGTTCAAAATCGTTCTCTAATTACCATTCATTGCTAACTAGAGTAACAAAATTTTAATACATCATTGTTTACAAAATGTCAATATTATTATTTATTTAACTGTACCTATGTTAGCATTAATATGTAATTCAAGCTAAGCATTAGTTTCGTATGGAATGTGTAACTGAATAGATACTGCGATGCCAATAGATGCAAGATAATTGGCGGGGTTAAAGGGTTAAGACGCGTGCCTGGCAGCAGGATAAGTGGCAGGGTTAAGACTCGTGTCTGGCAGCAGGATAAGTGGCAGGGTTAAGACTCGTGTCTGGCAGCAGGATAAGTGGCAAGACACGCATCAGACATGAGTAAGAGAGGCTGCTGGAGTCGCAATGTTGTACGTGCGAGGTGATCTGGGGGAGGAACGACCTCTACACTAACGTGCATTAATCTTAAGTCGTGCTGCTTGCTGCTGTGCTGGGTGCTGCTGTGCGCCGTGCTGCTGTGCGCCGTGCTGCAGGCTGCTGCTGTATGTTGAAGAGTGAAATAGTGACGTATTACAACGAAAAAAATAGTGACGTTTTACAAAGAAAGGAGGGGGGAGACTGTGCAGTGCAGGAATCCCTCATTCAATGACCGTGCCGCGGTCAGAGTACAGACTCTTCGTGAAGGATCACTGTCTGTAGTAGGACCAAGGCTGTTTAACGCCTTACAAAAGGTGCTGAGAGGAGGGGAGTTTACCTTTGCGACTTTCGAGAGACAACTGGATAAGTTTCTGAAAAAGATCCCGGATTGTCCAGCTGTGGGAAACTACATTCAACAAATGACAAGCAAGAGCATCTTCCATCAGCTGGCCCAAAAGAGGACAAATATACGGAACACGTCCAACGCTACATCCGGGCTCCGAAGGCAGGGTGACCTGCCCATATTTGAACTAGTATAAGGTTGACCCATCAGAAGCCCATTTTTGCGGATGTAGTTCGTTGTTCGCCTGTGACGTCACTGATCTTAGTGACGTTACGGGCATTAACCAATCACCGAAATGCGATCAAACCAGTCAACCAATCCGTCATGGGAATGACTGGTTTGTTTACGTTTCTTGATCTACGTGACGTAACAGGAAAGCTGAACTGAAAGACGGAACTTCTCGTGACTCAACCTTATATGCTAATGTACCATGGACCTGCCTAGAGACGACTTGGAGACGGAGGACGACGAAGTCGTCCTCCGACCTTGCTCGTTTTCCCGAGTGATCGAACCGACTAGATTTCATTCATGTTATTATGGTGATAAAGATCGGTCTTCCCTAGTCACCAGCATCACAACAGACTTCAACTTTAAACGTTTCTTTCACGAAAATGTTCTCATTATGTTCATTAGAGGATGGGAATTATTTCTGCAACCAAAGCTGTTGCGACCGAGAATAATGTTAATTCCAGAGTGTCGGTATTGCGCGCTAAGGAGCATGATCGCGATCTCCTAGTGTATTTTAGCCGAGGTTTGGGTCAGCAATACCATAAATTATACACACTGGCGCTGGCCATTGGAAGAAGTCCCTTGGAAGGCCGCCAACCAAGCCTTGCGCTTGGCAAGAAACCTCAGTTCGTCTTTACACATTAAATCTCCAGGTAATGTATGGGATAAGAGAGATGAAGGGGAGCTCACAAGTGATTTATTTAACATAAATGGCTGAATATATAGTGTTGGTTAACTAGGGGACTGAATGTTCAAATCGTCTGGGCTTGGTGATGGCATTTCGCTTAATCAATTCAGATTGTCTGAAATGTCTGGGGTCTTAGTTTCGATGAGTCCAGTCAAGCGGCAGGACTTTTCATAAGGTTAGTTTTTAAAGTTGATCACATACACACAATTTACTAGTTTAATAAATGCTGTTGAAATTATCTGGAAGCTAAGCGCCTTTATCGTGGTGTCAGCTTCACAATAAGCATAGAAGTAAAGTAAGTGTAATAATTTTTCTATAAATTTCACATTTTCGCTCTATTAAATGCAGCGAATTTTCTTAGTGTTATCGACCTTTCCGTGTCGATACCTGAAAAGTTTTAGTACCTAGACGAAGGGCAATAATTAGGATACTAGCTAAACATTCGTAATGTCCTCGGTAAGTAATATCTATGATGAAATTACTTCCCTTAGCCCATGCTATCAAAACTGTTTTTAATAGCACGGCGCCAGATTTGCGGAACTCATATTCAACAGTCATCGTTTTACATGCTGCCAATTTCCACGTATTTTGATTAATTTCTTTAAGACACGACCGGTTGTTGTAGAAGGGACATTTTTCGTTCCGTGGCAAAACAAATTCTTTGTCGTGGAACGTCTTATTATATTGTGTGTATATGATGCTGACACTTGGGACATTATTGTATTATTTAGGAATGATCAAATAAACAATTATACCACGAATGAAAAAAGTTTTCTCTTACAGGATCAGAGTGTGATGCTCTTCACAGCAGCTACCCTCACTCTAAGGTAAGGTCAATAATATAACTATAACAATTACCATAAATTCGTAGATTATTTATGCTCTGTTCAAAATATTTTAGAATACACTGTCTCTTCTGGTTGACTGGTTCTGACTGCAATGAAGTTCGTTGTTTGATATTTGTTTAAAGAAAGTTTGAATTTTGACTATTGGTGCCGTACTCGATTTCTAAGGTTTGTTCGGAAACTTGTCCTGTGTTTGTGATAGTTGCGCTCTTCTCTCTAGTTTATCATTATCCTCATGACTTAAAAAAAACTTGCAATTGATTTGCTTGTTTGATTGAAGATTTCTGGGAATGAAACTTGCATAGAATTATTTCCTACAATCCTTGTATTGATCTTTATATTCTTGTTAAGCGTTTCATCCCTCAATAATCATTGTTTGTTTAAGCCCATGTTTGTATATTTATGCATTAAGCTGTCTGTGTTTGCGAAAATAAGAAATTTACATCATACTAGAGTATTAGAGCAGCGCTTTGACCTTCGTTTATTTAGAGTGCGTTAAGAGTACAGCTATCACGAAAGTCAGAATGGTAAATTCGTTGCCGGTTACATTGCCAATTATAACTCTGGTTCGTGTACACGATATCACCCGCTTCTCTGACTGTCGGGGTGTGCATGGTATATCTTATCGGGGAATGCAAGAACGCATTCTTCCCATCAGGCAGCAACGACTTGCAACTCAATAGGAGTACTTTTTCTTTACTCTTCCTCGATTGTGCTATTCCATTTTGAAAGCTAAGAAAAAGCCCGATGAAATCAGGATTCTATTTTGTTGTTCTCCGGGTGCTGTTTCGAAACACGTGCAAGTCACACCAGTTTAAATTGGTGCAGATGGATTCATGTTTTTCTCTTTATGGATTTTTTTTTTTTGCGTGTTGGGTTCAATGTTTGCTTTCAGTGCACCTTCTTTGGCCAAAAATATTTTAGGTTTGAATTTAGTTACCAATCTGCTTTTATGATTTACTGTTTTTACGACTGTTATATTTCTGCATTATAGGATTTCTTTCTCAATAGCACAGATGCTGTTGAGTGTTGAAAGGCCACTTTGCAGGTATTGGTGATTTTTGTGTTCTATCAGATTTTATACTCTAATTTCATAACTTTTTCGCCTATGCTCCGTCGACTATAGTCCTGTAATATTGGTTAACGATGATCGAACAACATTTCTGACCTGCAATACATGAGACATTTGTTCACAATAAAAGACGATTAAGTCAACTGGAAAAAGTAATTCAAATCTTTATACCTACAGTATATGCTTTAACAAAAAAAATTTTAACTGTTAACATAGGTTAACTGTAAGCAAGAATGATGATCATTCCTAGTTATAGATCTATCAAACATGGTCTTATTCAAATCAATAGCATCAAATAATATGCGAGCGAATTCGTCGATTTTGCTCGTGTGCTGATGCCTATTCCAGCACAAAATGACTGTTCTTTCTTATGTCAATAATCATCACAAGAGTGATCAGGGGCTGCGTGCGGTCAGTGACACGGCCTAAGGTCGTTGACTCTTAAATAGAGCTCTCCTCGCCACCTTGAATCAACCTCGACACCCAACCCCTCTTCAGTGCACTCCTCGCTGTCTTCTCTTCCTACAATGAGGATACAATCATTCTGGATTTTTATAATGAACCTAATATTACTTACATTATAATTGTCACTGAAAGATTTATTGCAGGTTGAGCGTGACGAAATTTTATGTTATCAAATTTCTTTAAATTCTATTCAAACTATTTTTTGGTGAGTCGTTGTCCAAGTTCGGGCAAACGATTCACAAGTTCTTCAGTGATTCACTCTTCAGAAAGAACATGCTGCGAATGTTCTCTATCTCACTCTAATCTAAACTGATGAAATAATATTGAAATGAAGGACCTGTTGCTCCACTGAAACTGTAAATGATTGAATTTATTCTGGCTGTCATGCTGATAATTTCTTATGCGTGTAGTTCTTGAAAAGACTGTATGATGAACGATCCAAGGAAATCACTTGGAAAATACGTAATAGGAAACAAGAGGTTTTTAACTTTGAAATTGATTTATCAAGCGCATTGTGAGCGTTGTTTCTCTCCAGTTATCTAGCTCCGTCTTCACATACGGCTTTACTCTTGCTCCCTATGCGGTTGTGTTCAGAAATAATATTATTCATTGTGTTCACAACTTTCTGTTCAAATCCGTAATATTTCTTGATCGTATCATGTTCCTTTATATTGTAACTATTGAGGCGGCAAAATTCCATCAACTTCTGAGATATCTTCTGTTTAAGTTCAACTTCATGTACACGTTGTTTAACGCAGCGATATCGATTCTTACCGATTAACTCATTAATAATGTATTTCACTTGAAACTTACACGCTGCCCATTATGAAGCTTGATCGTTAATTCAAACTGAAATTGAAAATGTGTATTTTTATGCATCAGTATCGTCTCCGCGTTACCAACATCGTTATCTGAATAGAATACATTTGCCACATCGTATGCACATTATTTGGCTGGAATCCTCATCAAATGAAGTTATGTTCTACCTCTGTATGTGGTTCACTGTGATTCAAGATTTGAAATGTAACATGTATAATGTTGGCTATTGCTAAATTATTGCGACATTATTTTGAACAGGTGTGTCACTGGACACTGACGATCTTCTGCTGCGAGTCCGACATTAATTGCTCAGTTGCCATTCATCGTTACTATACGTGTATTCCGTCTCGCCCTTAATTTGTCCTGAATTTTGAAAAGAGTTTCGCCTTCTGTTTTCCGCACTGCTAATGATCGATCTGAATTTCATTTTTTGTACGTTCAATAGTCTCATTTTGAATCGTGACGTCATTGATGAGTACATAATAGTGCATACATGCCTACATATTTAGATCGTGCAGCTATGCCTTGGACAATTATTTTCACCATCGCCATTCATCCAATCGTGTTTTATTCCATTAAAATTTTTGTATCGTTGGTTGTTTTACGCTCAGTTTATTGGATGGAGTGACATGCAGACGCAAGTTTCCGTTTGGGAACGCCTTGATGCGAGGTTCTGGTGGCGCAGCTTCATGACGAGCTACACGCATCAAGTTTCTTGTACACATCCTGCATGCTTGGTCGTGGTGCACGGTCTCCTAACCAACCTTGCCTGCTTTCTTTCAACGCACCCAGCACTCGAGATGCTCGATCCTGTGAAAAAGTACATTTTTCATTAGTTATTTAACTAGTATAGTTTTTTCATTAGTTATTTAGCATTATCAGTTGATCATTTCGTTAGTTTTCATTAGTTATCTTATCTATTGAACTTTAATTTCTTAGTGTCATTGCGATCAAGCTATACTGAAATGGAATAAATATTTTTATAGTGAAAAGTCATCCCCTATTCTTACCGTTTAATAATTGAATGACTTCGCACTAACCACGTTGAATTCGCACTAATGATTAGGTGCACTTACTTCCTTGTCACCATATATGTCGCTCGTCTAAAATTGGTATATGTAGGGAATTATGGTGAAGCATTTCTTCTTTTACAATAGTATTAAAAATCATGCGTATTATTTACATGATCACACATCATTTGTGATGAGGGTGTGCTCACATCTAGATTTAATTGCGAGGTTTTCGTGATGTACGTTCATCATCCCACTTATCAATTTCCACTTCTGCATAGAATTACCATAGATAGAATTTTCTCAAGTAAATGAAGAACTTCTCTTGAACGGAGCTGAACGTTACTCTCCGTCACCTTGCGTGCTCTAATTTCACTCCAGAAAGCGAGCGATGCGAAAAGAACTCATTTTTCCGGCGCGAGCTTCCCAGTATTTTTGCACTGAGACATCGTGTATAGTGCGTCGCTCGACCTCGATAGAAAATCTCAATAGCTTGCTGCGAATTTGTGGACTCCCAGAAATCTTCTTGTCAGAAATATATTAGAAATAACGGTTGCGGATTGAAGTATATAGGAAAGAAGTAATTTTATACACATATAGGTTATATTTCTCTCGAATACGAATATATTGAGAAGTAATATGTTAAACTAGAGGCTCTTTGTGAATTTTGATGTTGGTTAATAGGTGGTTATTTGTGGTTCCCTACTCGTGTTTTCTAGTCTGTTGGATTATAGTTCTGTCGACCTCGTAAAATATTCTTTTAGAAAAGAAAAAATATTATTATGGAAAAATAATATTGGAAGAGTTAAAGTGTTTTGAATTAATGTGTTTGGCGCACTTCATTCCTGATTTTTTTTTTTGTATTGGTCGCGAATTTGCAGGTTTACGGCTGCAGAATTTCTTCTCAATGAGGCGCATGCGAGAGACCTATTTGTAAAAAATTATAATTGTTATTATGTTTGACGATTATCGTCTTCCGGAAACTTGATATATATAGGCACAAGCTGGTAACACCTACTGTTAGGGCCAATTTGTCTCTTAGGCGTAGAGCATAAGAAGAGCAGGTTGAGAACCGAATAACGTTCATATGAAATAAAATAATCTTAGTCCTAATGAGTGAGAATTATAATAATTTACCGGAATAATTATAACGAAGAAAACTCCCACCTATCTTTATCTAGCTCGTCTTTTTTCTCAGCTGCATGCATCGCCATTCGCTTATCTTGATCGCGTCATGCGCCGAGGGCATATTTTCTCATGAACAACTCCACTGCTTTCCGGTGACATCGGCTATGGGCTCATTTTTGGTGTGCAAAGATAACATGTATCTACAATCCATGCTTGTTGTACCGTTGCCGTGCTATAACTATTAGTATTAAATAATTCATGTCGACCAATATATTAAAACATTAAAAAGCGATAGTTTTGAACGCGCGATCTCGAGCATATTTCGAGCTCATTTTGTATTTTGTATGTATGATCTCATGTTAAATTAGTCGAATAGTTTTAGATATCTTGAGGCTATATCTTTACGGATATTCAGATGTTTCTTTGCTCCGACGAATTGAAGTTTTGCATCAACATCTGCAAATCTTGTGTCATATCTAACATACGGTACTTGTCAGTGATGTTGTTCGTAGATCTTAGGAATTTGTAGCATACATTTTACGCCATGAAAGCGATCGCTTCGAATGATTGCAACTTGAATTATTTCTGCATTATTAATATATGACGACTTGTTTCTTGTAAGTAATGTTGTCAGGAACACGTGATGAGTTCTTCTGTAAACAGGGAGATTATTTTCTCGTAACTCGGTCACGCAGCTTCTAGTGGTGGAACTTTGACCCTTCGTTAAACTTTAAATCAACAACTTCTGGCATATGCACAAAAAAGTGTAATGCTCGCTCAATCTTTGCTAGTTAAGAGTTATGAACACTGATTCCTAGTTATCGTGTATTAACTCTGATAATTGCGCATTTCCACTCATAGGCAATTCTAGTGATTAACGAAGCTCATGTGTTCAGATGTACACCCAACACTTTTATTTACATTTAGAGTGACATACTGTAGAAAAAAGAGATTGGTTTAGTTTAGTCCTTGCTTGCTTGTTTGATTTTTTTATCGTGTGCGCCTGTAATTATAACCAGCATTGTGACGTTCGTCACGCTTGTAAACCGCCTGTACCTGTCTGAGTATATATTTCCTTAAATGCAAGATCACTGTCACCGTGTCACCTCAAATCCGATTGAGTAATTTCAAGTTTTCGCTTGTCGTGTAATTGTTCTCGTCCGCACCGCTGTTCTGTCATATCGCAGTTGTCGTCAGCTTTCACATTGTCACAATATATTTGTTGCCTCTCTTCACATCACGCTACGTTGTTTTAATAAGAGATGCGCTCATTTTGGTCGTGGTGATTATTACTTTTCTATCCTTCTTCAATTTTTAAATGCGTATACTTTTTGATGAGTATTATTTCATGCGCTTTTATTTGCACGAAAGAAGGTAATTTATTATTTCACTCTAGACTGTTTTGCCGCCTCCTCGGCAGTTCGTACTCATTCACGTCTTTGCGTTGCACAAGGCACTTTATTACAACAAGGATTATCAAGAACTGTTGCCACGGAGAGTGCGTCGAGAATTGGGTCAGACTTATTTTAAGGACTCAGGTCATTGACTGCTGCGCTCGGTCACATCCATAAATGTTTGCAAGTTCGGTCGACCTCATTGTGCGCTATATTGGGTCGATTCTTCTGCGTCGGGATCCAGTCCTGACCTAGCTACGTCTTTAATATAATGATTATAATATTATAACCTAAGTATTTCTTCTTTATCGTCTCCTTTGCCACGGTGACCCACTTTCTAAAATATTGTGTTTGGGATAATAAATTTTTATGGTGAAATGATTCACGTAATATTGTTGTTTTCCTTGCTCATGTTGTAGTCGTTTTATGCTTTCGAATTACAAGGGCTAATTGCGTAGCGAGGCAGTATTTTCAGTGCGTAAAATACCCCTCCTTAACTATGCTGTCAATTGAGGTAAAATTTCGCATTTTTTGAAAATATTAACGTTTTCACTTTTGTCTAAAGCAAGTATTTTTTACAGTAAAGTTTTTTGTTTTAGTTTCAAGTAATCAAAATTTATTTCGAACACATTTTAATTGTTGAATGTTTTACTTGTACTTTCCGGCTTCCCTTGTAATTGTTTTATTTGAGTGCTTCTTTCAAAGTTTCAAAGTGGATATTAATTCGTATACATTTTGTCTGGTATCAGGTGTACGACCGTTTAATAAGTGTGCCATGGTCAGGTGTACGATCAATTGAATGGCGAGTTATCCACGAATATGAATACAGAATATAGATTACGCATTTACTGTTCCTGCCTCGCCATGTAGTATCATCTTTCTATATTTTCATGTCGTCCTACATTAGTAATATTTTCGTTTTCACTTACGTGTAGTGATCGCTTTTTCAAGATCGTTGGATGACTGTAGATATATTTTTTTTTTATAATTATTATAGAATTATCTCTGACTCACAGGAGACAGTATTTACCAAGTTTGTTATGATCGCAATTGACCACATTGGTTAAATTTCTGGCATTCTGTCCTAATATTATTTGCGCTCCGTGACCGGTGCTTACTTCCGTGTATGACATTGGTTCTTCGTACATTTCACGGACCGTCTTGTTTTACACTCTTGTCGACAACTGTAACAAGTGTTACAAATGTTTTTAATCTGCAAGTGTTACAAGTGTTCATGTTCTGCAAGTAATACAAGCGTTTTTGTTCTGCAAGTGTTCTTGTCGCCAATTGCATTTAGCTCCGACTTGAGCCAGCCAGCGGACGTTGAATGTTGCCTGAGTGAAGCGTTACACGCAAGAGACGATGTTCAGGCAGCGAACGTTGAATGTTGCCTGAGTGAAGCGCTACACGCAAGGGACGATGTTCAGGCAGCGAACGTTGAATGTTGCCTGAGTGAAGCGTTACACGCAAGGGACGACGTTCAGGCAGCGGACGTTGAATGTTGCCTGAGTGAAGCACTACACGCAGGGGACGACGTTCAGGCAGCGGACGTTGAATGTTGCCTGATGAGTGAAGCACTACACGCAGGGGACGATGTTCAGGCAGCGGACGTTGAATGTTGCCTGAGTAAAGCGCTACGCGCAAGGGACGATGTTCAGGCAGCGGACGTTGAATGTTGCTTGAGTAAAGCGCTACGCAAGGGACGATGTTTGGGTTGACGTTACGCATGGGTCACCTACATTATACAGACGACGAAGGACGAAGAAAGGTCGTGCTGGTCTACCATTGGTTGCTGGTTTATACGCGCTGCTATTGGCTGCTGCCACAGGTCAAGGAACTCGAGCGCTCTGCTGCTGTATGACTGCTCTCCGGGCTACAGCTACTGCTCTTATCGCTGCTGCTGCAACTGCTGCTATTCCTCCTGCTATTCCGTAGTCCTTCTTGTTATTCCTCATATTACTCTTCCTGTTACTTTTCCTGCTACTTCTTTTACTCCTCTTGTTTTTATTCCTGTTGTTAATCTTGTTACATTCTATCATTTTAATTACTTTTATACTGTTTCACCTCCTTTTTATTCTCCTCTTTGTTTCTCATTCAGTCTTGTTATATGTCTCCATTTTTGCTCGTTACTTGAACATCGTAGTATTTACTCTCTTCTGGTACTATGCGCATGTTTTCAGTTACTCTGTTATCTGTTTGCAGTTTTTTCTGTTACTGTTTTTACTCAAATGTCATACTGCTTTCTGTGTTACTGTTATTATTTACAGTATGTTACTATTTTCACTCGTAGGTATGTCTTATTGTTTTCTTTTTTCTCTGCACATTTCAACATCACTGTCTACCATAATTACCCTTGCCTGTTATCGCTATCATAACTGTCTTCTCAGCCAGCTTCAGAACTTGATCTGTATAATTGATGTCAGGGCAGTTATGCTGTCTATACTTGGATTCTGTGACCTGAGCTCGTCATGATTTTCTATGCGTTGATTAATTCAATCAATCTCTGTATTTTATTCACATTTCTGCCTTCCGTTTTCGTAGATGCATTTTTATTGACTGTGGTGTTTGTCTACAAATTAACACTTGTTACTCTAGCTCGTGCATAATTCTGTCGAGTTTTTAAAGTAATTTTTAAGCCTATGTTTTGCTTCTATAATAGATACATTCAGGGACAATATTAGATTCATTCAAGGTTTTCTATAATTATCGTGCGTAGCTGTACCTTCGTCTTAAGAAAAATCAAGTTATGCGAGTTTCATCCAATTTACAAATTGGATTTGTTGAGTAGTCATTGATGGTATGATTAGTTGTGCGAGACACAGTCACCCTTGAGTGGAGCTGAAGCGTTGCTACATGTATACAAGCTAGTGCTGGGACACCCTTGAGTTGAGCTGAAGCGTTGCTCCATGTATACAAGCTAGTGCTGGGACACCCTTGAGTTGAGCTGAAGCATTGCTCCATGTATACAATCTAGTGCTGGGTTAAGGTCAATTCTCTTCTTCTCGTACTCACTCGTCTGCTCTGAGGCATTTCACCTGTTGAATTGAAGATATCCTTCGTTTGTTAATTGCCATGTAATATTGAACGGATATTTTAGTCACACTGCATGGAGTATTCGTGTTTTCCTCGTGAATTGTATCATAACCTTTTGTGAGAGGAGTAAAGAAATTAATTCTAGACTGATCGCAGAGGTCCTTCGATGTTGCTTCGCGCTGCTGTTGCGCGAAGCTCTGATATACAGGTGCTCGCACTTGATGCTAACGCTAATATGGTGCTTCATTATACTATTAATGCTGAGGTGCTGTGTAATCCAGCTAATAATGCTGATGTGAAACGTATTCTGCTATTGGTGATGTGCAGCGCTCTCTGTAGTCTGATACGTAGTTTTCTGCTTTGTCTTAATCATGAGCCACGAATGCAGTGATGTTTTTACTGATGTTAGAAGTCGTGTGCGCGGTTGCCTTGTGTTTTTAGTGGTGCAACAAATCTGTGTTGGTTCCCGTGTGAAGTAGTTGCTGTCTATTAAAAGACACGGGACATCGCGGCCGGCGGCGGCTCCATCTGTAAGTTGATGTAATATCCGGCGCTGTTCTGTGATATTAGTGTGGTGTGTAATGTGGATGTTGAAGTGTTTATGCATACGGATGTTTATATGTATATTGATCATACCCTGATAACGTAAGTGATATTGCAGGTCAAGGATAAACGGCTATTAACCTCTGCAAAGCACTCACGAGGTTTCGCATGGCTTACCTCATTTGTACGACCATATCTTGTGCTGTGCTGATATCTTATTTGAATTTATATTATTATTTAGATCTCGGTACCTATTCTCAGAAAGCGCAATCAGTTACTAGAAAAGCTGGTCATTGCTCGCTGAGGTGAACTAGTATTATTACACAATGACGCGATGAAGATATGTTTGCTTCGATCCAACTTGTCTATTATATAGGCTGCTCAACTGCTGGTACGAGAGACTTTGTGATTTAGCTTAGATTGTGATAAGCTGTTTCTTTGAAGAAATCCATTAACGCCTGGTTGATGTGCATGTCTTCTGAATAAATACTCGAGGTTTTTTCAAGATAACGACTTCGCTCCATGCATGTCTACTTATATTGCTTGATATAAGCATTTACTTGTAAAAAATACAGAAATGATATCCATGCTTTATTTGTAAAATGAAATATTTCAAATGGAATTAATTGGACGCTTCCTTCCGTTCGCGTTCGCAGTTTGCATATTATTTCATGAAACTTTAAGAAAGCATTGGAAGTTCGTCTGACCCATACTGCTTCATTAGCCGCCTTGCTTGTCTGCGGCTATACCAGAATGTTATACCAAATTTTATATGATAGCCATGCAGCTCTCGCCCATCTGTGCATGCACGCTGCATGCCTAGATAATTGCCTGCACACTCTTTCCTTTATGCAGTGCACATTATTGTGCGGCTTTGTGCTGCTAGATTCTCGTGAATATCTTATTGTAGCTGCTACTCGCGCGGTATCGCTGTGTGGATGGCAGTGGTATGCTGCCTTGAACCTGCCCAGCGTCAAGTTCGTGGTGCTACTACTACTGCTTCACGCAGTGCGTGTTGGGTTCCACGCTGCGTGTGTTCTACTGTTCCATGCAGTGTGTGGTGTTGTGCTCTACGCTACGCGTAGTGTATTGCTCCACGCAGTGCATGTTGTCTAAGCTCCACGTAGTGCGCAGTGCATGTTGTCTCTGCTCCACGCAGTGCGTAGTGCATGTTGTCCCTGCTCCACACAGTGCATGTTGTCGCTGCTCCACACAGCGCATGCTGTTTCTGCTGCACGCAGTGCGTGGCGCTGTTGCTGCACGCAGTGCGTGGCGCTGTTGCTGCACGCAGTGCATGGCGCTGTTGCTGCACGCAGTGCAAGGCGCTGTTGCTGCACGCAGCGGTCTTATCGAGGTCACCTTGATGCATCTTCAGCAACTCGCGGCCGCAGCTGCTGCGGCGCTCGTGGCGCGAGCCTCCATTGCCATCCAAATTTTTGAGCTGACCGCCGCCGCAAATAAAGAGCCAGGCTTCCACGCTGCTTATTTCAGATCCACCGTAATCACCTGCGGTTTCTTATCCTGTTTTCGGCTGCCCGAAGATTTTTTTACTATTTTTTTTGTACAAGCTTAGAGTTTCACCTTCTTAGGGATAATAAGATCATTGCATTGTACGATTGGCAAGACAGACGTCAATGTCATGAATTAGATTTTGACGTGTATTACACTAATTGTATCATTAGGTGGGGTTACTGTAACTTCCATTTATTGTATGTTGTGATAGAACAATGCTAAGTTTTAACTATGGTATGAATTAGATTTTGACGTGTATTACACTAATTGTATAATTAGGTGGGGTTACTGTAAGTTCCACTTATTGTATGTTGTGATAGAGCAATGCTAAGTTTTAACTATGTCATGAATTTGATTTTGACGTGTATTACACTAATTGTATCATTAGATAGGGTTACTGTAAGTTCCATTTATTGTATATTGTGATAGAGCAAGTTTTAAATTGGGGCCGGGATGTCCAGGTGTCTAAACGAGATGGTAGCTGAGAAGCCAAAAAAATTGCTCACGTTAAATCTTCATGTCACTCCGAATCAATGGATCCGTTTGAACAGATTTTGTACTTTTCCATCCTATCTTGATTGATGGTTGTAGTTCTGTGCTGCTTGGTAGTTATATTTTGCACACGTTACCTAACACAATGCGATGTCGGATGCACTTGCACACCTACAGTAGCATAATCTTATTTCTTGACGTGCTAAGTTTTGCTGCCCGCAACGCGTTTCTTGTTTACGCTTTCCCCAAGTTCATGGTCAGTGTGTAAAATGTGTCCGCGTCGTGCACACCGCACACGTCTGCGGTCCAAATGTCAAGTTCGAATGTCAATTCTTCGCTTTCAAGTGATACTAATCATCTCCTGCAATCATTGTCCAAAGTATGAGTTGAATGCCCAATTCACAACGGTGCGATCTTATATATACCAACCTAAATCCCGGTCTTTGAAATTAACTTGGGATGAATTTCTCAACATCGTTGTTGTTAATATATTAATCTAACAAGTTGACGTTATATATCCTAGCATTTTTTTCATGGTTTTCTGCAACTAAATACAATGTATTACAGATATCACTTTGTGTTCGGTAATTAGGTATTATAGACCGAACATTTTACCAGCTCAAAGTCCTCGTCCTCTTTACGACCATGTTTGTTGAGTTGCCTAACGATTATATGAAGCTCGACTTCCTCTTTGGAATCTAACAAATTTTTTATCTCTTGATGATCTTTTATCTACTGGAACGATGTATATCTGCTTCCGTTCACAATGTTCGTTTAGTGGTACTGTAGTTAAGTGTTAATCTCATTCGGTGGTGCAGGTGCTGTGAAAAATCAGTGTATAGCGGCAGCTGTCTACTGTTCAAGGTTGTTTGCTTCGTATATGTGACCATTCGAGGTAAGTATCCTTATGACAGGTTCTCTTGGTCGAAACGCAATTTCAATTTCATTCATTGATTGGCAAATCAAACTAATTGTTAGTGCATGCATTCTTAATCACACACTCATTATGACATTTTTATTGATTTTAAATCGATTATCAATTGTGTTATCTGATATGATTAAATGATTATGATGTGATTATGTTATCATATAATATGATTATATGATAACACAATTATGGATAATTATGGCGCGTTTTGGAAGCAACCATTACGGTCTGAACTTAGATTCATTCATATTTCATCTTAGAAGAAATCGTTATTTTATTGAATAATTGTGATAGTATCGATTGAAATTTAAAATTTTTTCGTTTTCACATTTTCAGTATTCAATCACGCTCAGACCATTTGTTCTGGTTTCGTCCAGGTGTTTCATTTTCATCATTAAAGCAGGCAGCACGTGTCATGAATCAAGCTTTTATTATCAGATGCATGAAGCGCTTACACCTGAGGATCGGTTTCACCCTGTGAATGTAACTATGTAACTAAAAATGAATAAATGGACTTGCGTATTTGACTACGCTAATACTAATTTTTGAAGTTTGATGCCTCACTATCTTTTTAGTGGGAGTTATGTATGTAAGTCAGAATTACCGGTTCTTAATTTCGTTATAGTTTCAATATTTTCTATTTAGTTTTAAGTTCTTATCATTAGTTCAGGCTTATCGTGTGCACGAACGGATTTGCTGGAGGTTTTTTTCTGTAGTTTTTAGTTGACTGTTGGTGTGGAATTATTTAGGTAAAATCTTATCAATGACGCAGAATCTGATCCTTTCGGAGCATCGAAATTTATATGAAGTCACATTCCTTTTTAGGAGCGCTAGGGATTGAGAAAAACAATGCATTTTCTTGAGTGTATTTAATGAAGCTAGTCGTCATTCTCGAGTAAAGTGAAACAAATAAGAATAAATTAATTTTTTTTCACCGAGGTTTCAAATTCATAGTAAACCTTAAAAAATTGCATTCGTCCAAGTTTAGTCTTTGTCTCAATGGAGATGTTATTCGTATTCCTTAAATTTTACACTTTCCAACGTAGATGTAATTCCTATATATCCAAGTTTAATCTTTTTATCAATGGAGATATAATTCGTATTCCTTAAAGTTAACCCTTTTTCTCAACATAGATATAATTCTTATACGTCCAAGTTTAATCTTTTTCTCATTGGAAATATAATTCCTATTCCTTAAAGCTAACTCTTTTTCTCAAGATCGATATAATTCGTATACGTTCAAATTTAATATTTTTCTCAATGGAAATATAATTCGTATTAGTTAAAATTTTCTCTTTTTCTCTCGACGGAGCTATAATTCATGAACTTCGTATATAAAAATGGTCGAAAAAGTTAGCTGTGGTAGTGATGTTGAGTGAGCAGATGACCTTCCGTGTCTCCTGATTACCGGCCGTATTCAGGTCAGCGGGAGTGAAGGGGGCGACGCAAGGCACGGTGAGACGGTCTGGTCTTATCTCATATCGCCGTGCATTGCCTCGTCTCGGCTCATGACTTGTAATGATCAGTAGCAATAACAGCTGCTCAGTAGGAATAAAAAATATAACTCGGTACTCACTGCAGTGAGTGACAGAGAGCTCATTTTCTCGTCGACGAAAACGTGAAGCCTCGGACGGACGGACAGACGGACGGACATGGCGAGCACAATACCTAGTGCATTTTTTCCATAAATGAGAAAATGAGCTAAAAGCTCAGTGTAAATAACTGAGTTGGAATAATTAACTTGGAATAAATAATTTGGTATGAACAATATCCTACTGCGGTGAATCTGCAACTTTTATTCTAGAACTTCAAATGTAATGATTTAAAATTGATCGTATATTGTAACTTATAAATTATTAAATCATGTTCCGATTTGATTCTCGTAACTCCTACTGTCCACTATATAATTCTGAAGCACATCGTTACTGCGTGAGTTCTCACTTTCATTCCTATTTAATTAGCGCGCTAGTAGCTACTACTTTCTTCGAAACCAAATGTTATTCATGTCTTCGTTGTTGATTCGTGAATGAATGTTTCACTAAGGGTTTTCGATTTACGTAGATTACTTTTCAGTGTGCCATTTAGTTCCAGTTGTATATTTTATATCAATAAAAGATTAATTACATATCTATATCTCTTCTTCTTTCACTGTGTCGTACATTCAGATGATATAGTGCAGCCTCTGTAGAGTCTTTGTGCCACTTCATTTACTAGGCATTCGTTCCGGAAATTTCTGAATAGCCTATTTATTTGTGAGTTGCCTGACCGGAAGCACTTAGTGACCTACAGAACGTGGTGTGATCGTATGCTGTGTTATCTATCGCCACATTTTTGTGTCTAATGACATATGCCGGCCTTCCATTACTAGCTCCGTTGGCTACAAGAAATGTATTCTCGTGTATGTCGTGTAGAAATGTATTCAGAAATGTATGTCACATCAAAAATGTGTTCAAGTTCATCTTTCAATTTTCATCAGACTTTGCTCTTCTCATACTGGAGTAAACATCAATGCAGACATTTCTGGCCAAGACGCCACCTCATCGCCTCGCAGTAGGAATGTGGATGCATCGTCATCAGCTCAGCACTTCATTATTAGGCAGTGGTGCCGTGAGACACTTCATCGTCATGTATGCATCAATGTATTCCGTAAATTAACACATGGCAGAGCTTGCGGTCAATTGTTTGAGGCGACGCGAGTCATGGGACTGCTCAGCCATATCCGCGCTAACAGTAACAACCACCAAGATCTGACTGTGCGTATTACAACCACCCAGCTCTGCGCTTACAACCACCCACACCCAGCTCTATAAGTGCCTACAACCACCCAGCTCTATAAGCGCCTACAACCACCCAGCTCTGTCTGCGCCTAGCTACAACCATCCAGCCAACCAGCTCTGAAGTGATAAGCGTTCAGCCACTCATCAATGTCTTGGCACTGATATGCGTTACCTGAAAGCGGTCGAAAACCTAGCTCATGAAGACGACCTTCTCCCACAGCGTATCTTGGTTGAAAGCGAGACGCTCGAATATTCAACTTGCGTAGTACAAGAAGTAAAACACGCTATCTACTAGGTATATGTATCTACTGGGTATATGTTTAGAAGTTTTCCGAGTTTCGCAGACGCTACCGTATATTAGGTAAGACCTCTTTCATTAGTCCGCCGCCAGAAAATGTTGGTGCGCCCCACAGCTCGTCATTTGTAGTAAATTTTGCCAACGTTAATGTCTGTCCACGTGCACCATTTTACTATTATAGGAATCAAAAGAAGAATGTGCTAATGTGTTAACTTGGATCGTGAATGTGTTAACTTGGATCGTGAATGTGTTAACTTGGATCGTGATTGCAATATGATGCTCATGAACCGATGTTGCAATAGAGACATGTCTAACTCAATTGAAGATGTATGAGAGCTCCGAATTATTTTGTCTGATATAATTTATCATTATATCAGACAGTGAAATCGTCTGCAGTGTACCTTGAGCTAATTAATGTTTCACTATATTATCTAAATTTGCGAAATTGACTCCCAAGTCGTTCATATAATTTTTCTGCATGCGTGAAGGTCTTTTTAGCGCATTCTCTCATTTATGGAACAAATGCACTATTGTGCTCGCCATGTCCGTCTGTTTGTCCGTCCGTCTGTCTGTCCGTCCGTCTGTCTGTCTGTCCGTCCGTCCGTGACTTCACGTTTTTGTCAACGAGAAAATGCGCTCTCTGTCACTCACTGCAGTGAGTAATGAGTTATATTTTTTGAGTTTCTTTCCTATAGAGCCTATTTAAGGTATTAATTCGTTATTGTACTGTCAATTTTCGAGCGTCCTGTTTTTACCATAACATAGCATTCACATGCGATACTGAAAGTGCCTATATAAGGATTTCTTTCTCCTCAATCCACGTCCAGCCTTAGGTGGTTACATTGATACAGTCTCTCACTCTTCGTTCTTAAAATTGACTTCATTATTTCTTATTATCACCCCAGCACCCTTCTAGCTATGCGGACAGTTTACATGCTGTGCTTGCTTTTTATCAAATTCTCGTGCATTTTACGTTTACTCATGCATGAATCTTCTGCAGGCAAGAGATGCATTGGTAATTTAGACAGAAATTCTTAGTGTGTTATTCCATGATTTTTACTGGTCGTTTAAAACAATATTACAGCGCCAATGGCGAAACGTTATTAAGGAATGACCAGTGAATAATGGGGGAATGAATGAATGACCAGAATAACGAATATCTGGGATGTAACTTAGTCAAGTCCTTCATACTTGACTTCGAAACTTCCCTCCTGAATGTTAATTTCGAAGTAAATAATTGAATTCATGCGTTGGTAATAGGAGAGCTAATTATACAGTGTCCGGAATTCAAGACCACAGGGGGAAGGGAGCGAGTTCACGTTCGCCTTCCTACATTCCTTCCTACATTCAGCTGCGACTGCATAATGAAATTTTATGCTATGTGGTAGGTACTTCAAACAGCTTCGCTGTCTGTCGTATTTCAATACGGGGAATTGATCATATCGCTAATCATTAAAAAACTCATTGGGCAACCATTTCAGAGTTTGAGATTTTTACTCATGTTATATTTTGAAAAAAAGCTAAATCGAATATTGTCACTACGATGCTGTTTTAGAATTGTCAACCAAAATTTGATGAATCTTAGTTTCTCACCGTCGTTTAAAATTATAGCATCGCATACTACAAATGATTTGGACGGAAACGTCTTTTATTCTTGATTTTTTGTTGCTTAGCAAAAAAGAGAAAGTTATTCAATCTATAGGTGTCAACAAACTTCTCACTAATGCTGCTGATTTCTACGCAATCGTTATTTCCTTTTACTTTGTGATTCTACGTTCGTGAAATGTATGTTCAACGTAGTCGCTGAGTTTGGGTGATTAATGTACGTCATATTAAGAGAACATCTATGCGCCCGTTTCCGTTGAATTGATCCACTAACAGGAAGCGTCGTCCACGGTTTCCTGGCTACCACGACCGTCTGCTCAATGTTCCTTCGTTCACGGCAGGTTTGGGTTACGAACTCTTGTTCCTTCGGATCATTGTTGACCCATTTTAAGTGAACCAGTTGTGTGTCTAAATTCACAAAAAATATTGAATTTCGCTTCTCTATCTTCATCTAACTGGCCTGCTGACTAATAATTGATATTGGATTAATAATTTATATTTTATTGTCGAATTGAAATGCACTTTGAAATAAGTCAGTTATGGTGATTATTTGCATGTCAAAATCTAATTTTATACTGACGCTTCTATTGATAATGACGCATTTTGGAAAAGTTGTAGGATTATTTTCGTCGTCGAGCATCGAAAACTATACCTCTAGAATGGGCATATGTCTGATATCTCACTTGCATATCGTTTGTTGTACTCCATTCTCTGGGTTCGCAAAAAATTGTGAGACAATGTTTTTTAACGCGACTAATAGCTCAGAATTCCTTAATCCCTTTATTCGAAAGACACGATCAAATCTAATTTGTGATATTTAACATGCGCTGTGCCCAGGATATTTCTGGTTAAATTTTCCAACGAATAAGCAAAAATTCAAATGAAATTTTATCTCACCTATAATTATAGAGTAAGCGGACTCGCATAGTTGTACTTCTTCCTATCGGCAATTGCGACGGCCAGTGATGTAGCCCGAGGTTTAATCATTTCTGATAACTTGTATCAGAAATGATTGTAATTCTTTAATTCGTACTCTTTTCATATTTCATGTTGATCGAAGAAAAAATTACCAAAATTTCGAAATTAGCCGTTCAAATTGCAATTTTATTCATCAGTATCCACTTGGAAACAAACGACGTTCTCGTTTGCAACTTATATGTGTAGCAATCTTAGCAACAGGGACGATCTTTAACTATCGGTAAAATGAAAAGAGATATTTGCATTTGTATCTTACAATAAGATTTTTTTTATATTATTAATGCGAGAAGCAGCGACTCGTAATCTAAGCGACTCGTAGCGTTGGAAACATTTTGCACCTGTACTTCATGTTTACGAAAACATCCATTCCTGTTATAATTATTTCACTGTTATTTTTACAGTTATTCATCCACAGGAAGCGTCGTCCACGGTTTCCTGGCTACCACGACCGTCTGCTCAATGTTCCTTCGTTCACGGCAGGTTTGGGTTACGAACTCTTGTTCCTTCGGATCATTGTTGACCCATTTTAAGTGAACCAGTTGTGTGTCTAAATTCACAAAAAATATTGAATTTCGCTTCTCTATCTTCATCTAACTGGCCTGCTGACTAATAATTGATATTGGATTAATAATTTATATTTTATTGTCGAATTGAAATGCACTTTGAAATAAGTCAGTTATGGTGATTATTTGCATGTCAAAATCTAATTTTATACTGACGCTTCTATTGATAATGACGCATTTTGGAAAAGTTGTAGGATTATTTTCGTCGTCGAGCATCGAAAACTATACCTCTAGAATGGGCATATGTCTGATATCTCACTTGCATATCGTTTGTTGTACTCCATTCTCTGGGTTCGCAAAAAATTGTGAGACAATGTTTTTTAACGCGACTAATAGCTCAGAATTCCTTAATCCCTTTATTCGAAAGACACGATCAAATCTAATTTGTGATATTTAACATGCGCTGTGCCCAGGATATTTCTGGTTAAATTTTCCAACGAATAAGCAAAAATTCAAATGAAATTTTATCTCACCTATAATTATAGAGTAAGCGGACTCGCATAGTTGTACTTCTTCCTATCGGCAATTGCGACGGCCAGTGATGTAGCCCGAGGTTTAATCATTTCTGATAACTTGTATCAGAAATGATTGTAATTCTTTAATTCGTACTCTTTTCATATTTCATGTTGATCGAAGAAAAAATTACCAAAATTTCGAAATTAGCCGTTCAAATTGCAATTTTATTCATCAGTATCCACTTGGAAACAAACGACGTTCTCGTTTGCAACTTATATGTGTAGCAATCTTAGCAACAGGGACGATCTTTAACTATCGGTAAAATGAAAAGAGATATTTGCATTTGTATCTTACAATAAGATTTTTTTTATATTATTAATGCGAGAAGCAGCGACTCGTAATCTAAGCGACTCGTAGCGTTGGAAACATTTTGCACCTGTACTTCATGTTTACGAAAACATCCATTCCTGTTATAATTATTTCACTGTTATTTTTACAGTCATTCATCCTAATCCTTGAATGATATTCCAGCTTTTAAATGCTTCCGTATGAAGCGTAATAACGATTCGTTTCTACTAAATTAAATTCAAAAAGGGTAAATGTCATCACAGTGGTGTTTAGTTGCTGTAATCCTCTTTGTTTAGAATATCGCACGATTGGACCTGGTAATGCTGTGTGCTCTAACCTTGCTTGGGTTCGCTCAGATAACCTTGAACACAAGCGCTGTTCGGGTCAAAGACCCGAGTCGCTTGAACCAACCTTTAGTGTTCCTTTAAACCTCGCCGACTCTGCAATACGGTGGTGTCCTGTCGCGCTAGCTGGCTCCCACCTTTCACAAGCGCTCCTCTGGCCTGATCAAATTGAACTATACGTGTTGCTCGTGAAAATGTATACGAACGATCAATGTTATCGGCGTATTGGGTACGATTGATGTCGAACAGACCTGCTCTATCTCTTGCAAAGAATGTAGGTAAAACGAAAAGTTTATTTTTAAATAAGTATGTACTGATTGTTCTCACAATAATAATAAGTAACGATGGAAAATGATGAAGACTAATTACAAGTGTTATGAAAAGGACACAGATTAATTAGTGAATAATCGAACTTTTAACTCCTCATTTGATTTGACCCGTCATCATAACGAAAAACATGGAGACCATGTTTTGAATTATCAATGTATTATTAGTCACTTATATAATGATGCTATAACATGTTACTGGATAGTTAAAAATTTCGTTCTAAGTTTCCCACTAGCCTTCACCCATGTTCCATTCATAATTATTCAAAATGCAAGCATCCATAACCCTATAAAAACGCTTGCATGCAAGAAATACTGGACTTCTTGTACTAGTGAAGCTCATCTCTATGGCGTGGGCGTGCTGGGCGCTGCCCTGTGTCGCTTGACCCTCGGTGGGGCGGCCTTTCAAACACAATCTCGTTACTTCCTTCCTTCACACTTCACTCGGGCTGGTCGTTCTATTATTTCAGCAATGTTTCTAATAGTACCTCAGGTTCAGATAACCCTGAAGTCATATCCTTGCTGCACTCTTATGTTTAAAACCCTACTATGGTCAAAATTACTGCTTTGAATCATCAATCTGAGTAGAGAATAAGTGTTACGTTGTTGTGCGCCTTTCTCTAATTGTCAGCGAATATCAACTCAAGGCCAATCGCGCATGTGAATTTTTGATAATAGTTGTGAATTGAGCTGTTGATTATTGGTGATTTAGTTTGGGTGATGGTGAAGTACATATACAGGTGAAATGCCGCGTCATGTGGACAACACAATGAAGCGTTACAGTCATTCAGTAGCAACACAATAGACCCTGAAGTTTAATTGGTCTCATGCAATAGCTGGTCAAAATCATTCTATTGAGCGCGTATGTCACGAGATTGTTGATCTTTCCTCGTCATCGAGAAATCCGTTGTAAATTACGTTACCAACTTCCTGTGCATCATGATGTCGCCTATGAGTAGAAGCGCTTTCGTCCATTTTTTAGGAGGCCACAGTCTAGTTTTAGAAAAGTTCAGGAGTAATTGACTAATTCCTTTGTTGTTCAGCTTCTTGCGATTTTAGTTAACAAAAAGTACGTCTTTGATGTCTTCCTTCATGTTCGTTTATGTGGCTTGCGTTTTGAAACCCACATGGAGCTTAATTTGATGTTGATTTATTTCTGGTTTGTCTGTGCTGTTATTTATCTCTATTTCGGTGGCTTCTGACATCCTGGCCTTGGTAGGGTCTCCTGACGCATGAGTTGCAGGTCACATCATGAAAGCAGCCTCCTGGTGAAGGTTTTTGGTCGCGACTCTGACGAGAACGTGAGGTACACGTACTCGTAAAAACTCAGTTTTCACATAACCTTGCGTACGAGTAATGCGAACCAACGTATGAGCAGTTGGTTCACACTACTCAGGAGCACTTCACACATAGAATTTGCTTAAAAGTATCATAAAATATTTTATTATTTCATATTATTAATTTTATGTTCGGCTTCACCTGAGGTAAGCTGTCCTCGCCGATTTGATGATCTCAACCACTACCAATGCTCAGTTTACTGCAAACTCAACTGAAATTTTGCAGTCATACTTTGATTCCTTTCGGCCGATTTTTTTTATTTATCACACTTTTCTACTTTTTTCATTTGTTTTGGTCTCCCTGTTCTTCCTATTATCCTCGCGATAAAATCTACCTCGATTTAAAAACTTTCGTCCTGCCATGAAAACCGCTTTTTGTGCGTTATAATTTCTTTAATATGTTGAGAAGAGCCAGTAATATATACTACCCTCTGACAACGGCAATTTGTGTGCATTCAAGTTTGAGGATTTGTCAGCTGATGCTTCAATAATTTTCTACCACTTTTTTGCGAGCTATTTGTCTGACCTGGATTTAAACAAATTTTAAAAACGTTTTAAATGAAATCTTTCACAAATAAAACTCGTGGGCTATCAATTCCACGTGTAGAATATACGCTTATTCCACAAGTGTATTTATACTGTCTATCAGAACTTACGCTTGGATTAAGGTTATCTTATTTTCGTGATCGCAATCTTCAAAAAAATGTCAAAATTTTATGCTCAACTGTGAAAATCGCGTAAGCTGTTCCGCGTGCGCTGTTTAGCCATACTTTCCAATCTGGCTATTAAACCATACTAGCATAAGCTTTGTACTCATTAAAATGGGGGTTCCATTTCTACTTTCTACCTTGTTCGTCCATGGCGTGAAAATTAAATCCTTTTCATAATGTTTCTGCTTTGAGGCTAATTAAGGCTGATTAAAATTTATTTCCATGAATTTGGATATATTTCAGAGACTATATAGTAACGTTTGATATAATGTTCATTATTGGAATCAGTATTATTTATGAATTCAGGAAAAGTTACATTCTGCAGCCGCTATTGATCTGAATATCATGCCATGTCGTCCTCTGGTAGCACTTTAAACATAAAACTCTTACGCAAGGAAAATTGGTTCTATCTTTGAGGTAATGTATAAAATTCTACCTTTGAGGTAAAATAAGTTCTACATCAGTAGTTTTTACTGCTCGTTTCTTTCTTTCTTTTTCGTTCATTTTATTTCTACCTTTGAGGTAAAATAAATTCTACATTTGTAATTTTTACTGCTCGTTTCTTTCTTTTTCGTTCATTTATTTCTACCTTTGAGGTAAAATAAATTCTACATTAGTAATTTTTACTGCTCGTTTCTTTCTTTTTCGTTTATTTTTCATGTTGGCGGCGTTTTATTGCCTTCATTTTTTGCTGGACACCGCACAGTGAAAAAATTAACCCATCATCATTCGTTCCATGTATTTCACAGTTTATTCTTTTCTAAGTTGATGTAACTGCTTTAATCTGCAAAATACTCTATCAAAAACATGGTATTAGAATTTTTACCTCTTTCATACAAATCAAAAATCGAGTTCCTTGGAAGTGGTTAACTTTTAACATTTATTTCGAATCCAGAGGAAGAAGTAAGTCGAGGTCACCGAGATTCGAACCCGTTCTTCATGCTGGGCTCGAGTACACTTGACCTCTGGTGAGCAGATAGAGCTTTCTTTTCCGCACAAATAATATTTTTTATTTTGCCCTAAAATTATTGTGGAGTTAAACTTGTCTCAAATCGTGACCTTTGAACCCTTTGGGATCTCTATTACGCGGTCGATTTTGATTTAGTGATGATTTTAAATAATTCGGTACAACACGTTTTGAATGAAAGATTATTGTAATTTCTTTCTCAATGCTTTAATTATGGAAAAATCAAAATGATGCATCTTCTGTGTTTTTTTTTTTCACAAACAAATTTTGGTTGGTTGGATCTTTGGCGAATTTTGTGCTTGGACTTCTAGCGCGGTTGTGCAATGATACTGTTCCTTTTGTGCATATGTGATGCCAGACATATGCTACTCTGGTAACATGTGTGATGCCATGCAGACATATGCTACTCTGGTAACATGTGTGATGCCATGCAGACATATGCATATGTGATGCCAGACATATGCTACTCTGGTATCATATGTGATGCCAGACATATGCTACTCTGGTATCATATGTGATGCCAGACATATGCATCTCTGGTAACATGTGTGATGCCAGACATATGCTACTCTGGTATCATATGTGATGCCAGACATATGCTACTCTGGTATCATATGTGATGCCAGACATATGCTACTCTGGTATCATATGTGATGCCAGACCAGACATATGCTACTCTGGTAATCGCTCCGACACCCAAACAAACCTTACTCTGTCTGTTCCGCACCTAAATTCTCAAGGTTGTGATAATTGTAAACAAGCATTATGCAAATTAGAAAATTTTTGTTTTCCAATTACTGTTTGAAATTTGCAGCATATATGTTAGTATCTTCTTATACTTTTCCTGCATAAAAGTTTATCCTGCGAATATGTTTTTATGGTTCAAATATGCATAAGTTTCGATTGAGTTTTGCTTAATATTTTGATTGTATCTAGCTTCGTTTTAATTATTCTAAAGCAAACATTGGCAAACACGTAGGCAGACGCTGCTTGTGTGCTTTTGTAAGCCTAATTATTGATGCTTTCTTGGGACTGACTCAGAGAGCTGCGCTGCAGACCTTGACATCATTCATGGCTCCCTTGCTCTCACCGCTCTCCACTTCCCTCGTTATAACATCTTATCGTATTATCTTCTTTTACTGGCCATGGTTGTTTCCAGAGTTTTCTTTAATTTCAAAAGAGTATGAGGGTATTAATAACCTTGATTCTACCTGCCCTGTATTACAATTGAAGTTGTTTCTTTTCGCAACCCCACGCTAAAGTTATCCACTTCCATGAAGTTCACAATTATGTCGTGGTAATTTGGTGACAATTTCTATCGTGCAAGTCGCCTACCTATACTTATATTTACGATTATTATTTTGACGAACGTATATCACGATATTTTGATGTATTTATTAAAGTAGTGGTGCTGTAATTCTTGCATGTTCTTCATATTTCTTTTTCGTTTTAAT
Organism: Hyalella azteca; assembly: GCF_000764305.2. NCBI lineage: Eukaryota > Metazoa > Arthropoda > Malacostraca > Amphipoda > Hyalellidae > Hyalella > Hyalella azteca. The sequence continues at coordinate 58,086 of NW_025942568.1, forward strand.
TCCGCCCTCTGAACGATTCAAATGTCAGAATGTATAGGCAAATATTAAAAAATAATAAAATAAACTTATAATAAAGCTTATACTGAAATTTAAAATATAAATGTTAAAATTAGAAATTAATGTCTCGCTTTGATTGCACCTCGTGTATGCCTTCTATCTTAGACGCTCATTTACTAAACGTTTATAGTAAGAATTTTTCACTTCCAAGAACCGTGTTTTAAGCGTGCCCTGGTCTCTTTCGCGTTCACGTCCTCCGTGGGACAAACAATATGCGCGTCAGAGAATTGAATGACGCGTCCGCTGCGTCAGAGAATTGAATGACGCGTCCGCTGCGTCATCGAGATCATATATAGACAAGCACGCTATTTGCGTCACGATTATTATCCCTAGACCACGTTGCTTGACTGACGTCACTCCTATACTGTTCGTCATCGTGTATTTTATCGAGCATCACTTGATGTTATATTTCATATCAATTTCATTTAAATATTAATTTTTTCGATTTACACACTCCTATCTCTTCGTGTATGAATAAAAATTAATCAGACTTGTTAAAATTCACGAGTTTTAACGCAATGCGCGTCATAACTTGCTGACCCAGAACATATTTTTCTTAATAACACTTGCTTATACACTATACAGTTCACAAAAATGTTCTCAGTGCGGAAATAGCCAGCATAGCCGCCCGACGTTCATGACACTCAAGCATGCCTTGAGATGGTGAATACCCACGAGGGCACGAGAGAGGCGGCTTTTCCGTGAAGTGCTTACTCAGCCTCTTGCACACTCATGCGGATGGCATGCGATTTATTTTCGGTGTATGACTAGCAGCATCTCCGTTTACTCGCCTTTCCTTGATTATTCAGCTGATCTAGATACAATTTTTACCCCCAATTGGTATCATATCAATGACAAAATTGGTAATGCTGGTCTATTATGCATTTATTTAACGCTAGTCTATTATGAATTCGACATATTCATGATATAAAAGACACAGAAGGCTGTCATCTTCGTAGTTGTTATTGTAGCATGTACGATGTACCAAGATTATCAAGACCAAGATGTACGATGTTACTTTTTGAATTAAAGCGCTCCTAGTTGAGAACAGAAATTATTTTCCATCAATATTGAATAGGAATAGAAGCTGTCCTGTTGCCTACATTCAGCATCACTGTTTTGTTCCGTGCTTCCAAACATTAGCATATTGAGCCCTATTTGCCTAACAAAATTTTTTGTTATGTCTAACCTCATCATTAGACAATCCTCAGCAACTTAACTATTGGCTGCATGCCTGCAGGTGGTCTAACTGAACTTCCTCGTCTTCATGGTCTTTCTGATAAAGTGCTTCAAATCATGTGTTCAGATTTTTACACCCTTTTGAATTATAGCGTTGTTATTATATTGACTCGCCACACTCACCAACTTCATTCAAACTATAAAGATATTATCTCGTGTGGCCTTCATTATGTTAGCCAATATTCTGTTTCTTCCCGTCCGACAAGAGGCATTTATAGGCAGATATAATTTATCATATTCCTTGCTTTATATTCGCAAAATCTTCAAAATTTCAACTCCTCGCTCGTAGATCGCGAAAATAAGCACTTTTTTAACACAGACGCAATGCGCTGGTGTTGGAATCCGAGTCCGTTGATCGAGTGAAGGTCTGCTCAAGGTCAAGCATTGACCGGAAACCCACCTGATGCTCGGGTCCACGGTATCACTGATACACTGAAGTCTGCAGTCCAGTCATGCATGCATAACTGAACACCAGGATCCGGCGCGCCTCTACTAGTATCATTGTTGTGTATCTTCAGGGTGCGGTTGTGAGAAATTCTTTCACTAATTGTAATCCGGAATAATGTTTTTTTTTTCATTTATGGTCTTCTAGCACCCTAACAAAATAAAGAGTCGCGTCAGCTTCTGGTAATCCAAATCAGAAGCTGCCGCGTCTGTGAATTTTTACTGGGCAGGTTTGACCGGCGTTGCTCGGGATTTATCATTCCTGCAGCTTCATAAATCCCATTACCACCTCAAATCTCATTAATGAAAACGAAACTAATGTATATTAAATTAAGAAACATCTGTTAAAAACTAACATGTACATAGAGCATCGAACTTCCATTGACTTCTGAATTACGTTTATATGTAGCAATTTATAATCCTTTTTAGCGCATTTTCTCATTTATGGAAAAAATGCACTATTGTGCTCGCCATGTCCGTCCGTCTGTCCGTGACCTTAAGTTTTTGTCGACGAGAAAATGCGCTCTCTGTCACTCACTGCAGTGAGTACTGAATTATATTTTTTTTTCAACTCGCCCCGCAACGTTTTGCAATGCCTCACTATCCCCCACTATGAATATAATTTCCGGTGCAGGTAATATCCTAATATCCATACGCGATGATAAGTATCACGAACAGCCGCTATACATTTAAGGCGCAAAATTTCACACCCACAAATTTTGACGAATAAAGATAGGATTTTGATTACTTTGGTAATTGAAATCGTAAATTTTCAGTGTATATAACCCTTTCATACCCACGTACCTTATTCTAAAACATCAGCTGCAGGCGGTTTAAGAGTTTACTCAGTTCGTTCTCGTGAATATTGAATTAAAACTGTGAGTAATTTTTACTATATTTGATTATTTTTTATTTTTATGAACAATATAGGGTACATTGTGTTCTGCACGCACTCTCGTTACGTTTTGCCTGTGCGACGGTGTGCACAATAAATGGAATGTAACAAGCTCATCCCAGAACAATAAGCTTCGTATTGTAACTTGTTTAAATATGCGTAATTTAATGACTACTTGAGGGTAGGCAGTGTTTTGCATGCGTCTCTGTCCGACGTTGTGTTGGTTCAATTCGCACCTCTTCATAGTTACCTTGAGATCAGTCGCTACATATTTATTTTACCTTCACGGCATTACCAATGATGCTGCGCAGCCTCGCGCCGTTGACGTAGCTGCTGCGTAAATGGCTTCATTCCCTCACTCCTGGCGAGTTTTTTGTTAACTTTTTGTTCAAATTTTAGTGTGCATCTGCTGTGTTGAGGACGTGCAGTCGTTCGCTGGCCCCGTGTCGAAGGTTGTTGGAAAATGGACTCGCGTTTTGGGTACCGTTGCAAATTTGTTCCTCTCCTTGGCGCGTTTTTTAATTCAAATGTATGCTAGTAAACTTGTATTAGCTCTATCGCTAAGTATAAAATTATGATTTATCTAGCTCGTTTACCACTGAGGTAATAGATTCAATTTTGTCTTGGATTAATTCGCTAAAACAAATGCTGCTAATTTTTCGCAGTAGTTTTCACTTTGGAAAATACCGAGTTCATTTGCTTAGTCATGATGTGGATAAATCTTTAGGTCGTATGCTGTTAAGCATTCATTTCATTACTATATATAAAATTCTGGAACTATACTGAGTCAACTTTCGGCATATACAAGGACTTTTATATACTGTAGGCATATACAAGTCCGTAGCAAGACAGCTTCTGCTTTTATCTCTTCACCTAATGCGTTTGTTATTTTATTATGCCAGATATTTCGTAAAGTATTGTTTTCTACAAAATTATCACGGAATTTTATGTCTATTCTAAATTTTTCCAGCATAAGTCATCCGCCTTGTGGCCTCTTTTTGGTGCGTCGATCTAATTTTTATTTATCTTGCAGGTTGATGCGTGTTCTTCAGTATGGTGCCTGATGAGTGTGTTCTTCGTAACATGGACTCAAGAGACACAAACTCCACAGACGAGCCGAAAGTTGACTCAGTTGTTATCCAGAACGTCGAGAATGAACGCAACCAAACACAGGAAGGAGATGAAAACGTTCCGCCTCAAGCGCTGTCCGCGTTGGGTGACGAAGGCTCGAGCGGCAGCGGCAACGCCAGTAGCCATGATAACGAGGAACAGAATATTCAGCACGCAGAGACAGTCGAGCAAAATCTCGAAGAAGTGCCCGGAAAAAATGCCAGTGAATCTGAATCTGAGTCCGAAAATTTAGAAATTGCGGTGCCAGATGAGACGGGCGATGTTGAAAACCTGAATAATTTATCGGAGAATAATGTAGAAGATAAAAATACTTTAAATGAAGATTCTCCAAATGTTTTCTTGAAAATACCTCAAGCGAGATTAGTATCTAATGTTGACAGTGCGATACCACCCTACAAAAATACCTCCGTACAAAACGGCCCAGAAAACATCGTTGTCGACGATGTCGCTGACGATGCGAAAGACCCTGTGATAAATACTTCCCCAGCTACTCCATCAGATGTTCCCAAAGATGAGCCCAAGAGCGGCTTATCTTCTAGACGCGCGAGCTACATTGATGTTGTCGGATTATCAGCTGATGAACAGAGTGCTGAGGCCGAGGCAGCGAACCACGTACCGGTCTCTCCAGACACGCTTTGTAAGGAAGATAGTGAAGACAAAGACTTCAGTGAAGATGAAGACAAGCTCGTCATACACGAAGGGAGTTCAGAGCGCAAGCCTGATGAGGACGACGACAAGAAGAAAGTTGGCATGTATGGTAAGTTGGTTTCAATTTAGAATGAAAAATTTTACCTATTCAAGTTTGCATGCTATCCAGCCGTCCCCAAACAGCTCAACAGCAAGTTGGGCTAAGGTATATTTCATTTTATTATGTACGTATGACATCGGAAAGAACTTATTTTCCAGCTCCACTGTCACACTAGGACTCATGAGTTCTATACCCACGCATTATAAAGTAAGATGGGAGAATGCATAAGAATTATGTGTCGATTTCGTGCCACGACATCCATTGTTTGAGTGGATTAGTCTCTTATATTGAGACAACTAAATTAACACCTGACCTCATGCCATTTTACTATTTAATGAATTGTGAAGCATGGTTATATTAAGCTTTTTCTTTCAGAAGCAGTTAAACGTTCATCGGACACTTCAAACGAAGAAACCGAAGACGATCAACATCCTAAAAAGAAAGCCCGGCTTAAAGAAGTTTCTGCTGAGGTTATCAATTTGACTTGCGACGATCGGAAGGAGAATAAAATTTCACAGAATTCGGCATCGAACAGCAGCGTTCAAGTCGACTTGCTACTAGCACAGGTCAACAAAGAGATTGAGGTGAGTTATTAGTTCCGTTTGACATTATATTCATGGCTAAAATTCGTCACTGGGAAAAATTTGCGAGTGTGAGATACATTTTTTTATTATTCTAGCATTACGGTACCATTCTAGCAGGTTAGCCCGGCGTTGCCCAGGGTCGATAATTCTTACAATTTAGAATACCTTTATCCCGAATCCCGCTATCAATAATAAAAACAATGTGTGCTGATTCAAGAAGCATCCGTGCATAGCAAATTTTACATACCGGTGTGACACCAAACTCGCCTTTGGCCTGATTAAAAAAATCGGTTTAGAAAAATTTGCTTATTTCAATCATTTTCCTAAGTTTTGCAATGCCTTTTCTCTCACAAAAAATAATTTTTCAGGTTCTGAGTCATATTTGACATGATATCCTGGATGCGCGCCAACGGTGCAAACAAACACACTAACTTAGACATGTATACATAGATAAGGTTAAATATTTTTCAGGTTTTGGAGAAGCAGGTGCGGATAAAGGAGGAGGAATGGAATGGTTTACTAAGAAGCCTCAAAGAAAAGGAGGAACTAGCCGCCCGACTACGGCGCAAAAGTGAGGTTCTGCGTTTTCAGGGAGGCACGGGCGATTTGCCTTCCACGTTTTCTCCAGGTGGACACAAAATCAACAAAGACGCCTCACCGAGCGGCCTCTTGGCTGCCCTTACCAGTGGTGCTTCTTCGTTGACATCGCACACAAATTCATATGACTCGACAAATCCTATTGCTATGATGAGCCGACTTTTGTCGAACTCAATTCGGCCTAATGTAAGTTGTATGATGTAATTAGGGTTAACTAAGTTGAGGTGGCTAAAAATGCACTACAGACCGATTTTCATGACATGTCGATTGTTTAGAATCATTGTTTTACAATTCATACTTCCGTTTCTAATTTGGCAAATTATTTTCCAGAATAATTCACATTCTGGCAACGATCAGCAAGGCAGCTCTCGTAGCAATACTTCTTCGCCTAGTGTAAGCATCATTGACATTCACACGCGGACGTCATCTCCGACTGTTAGTATGCATCCAGATATTGCCTCTTCTCTCTCCAGCTCTTTAACAAACTCACACTCCACAAATCGATTCTCTAACGCCAACCTGCCCGAAAATCTCAGAAATAAACTGACCCGACAACTTCTGAATGCAGCGGGTGCTACTAAACCCATTCTACCTAAGCCTCATCACGTGGCTGGCAGTAATGGATCAGGAATATTGTCTTCACTGGCGGGTCAAAATCCTGCCCCGCAGACCTTAGCGAGCATGCTCAGTGCTGGACCCAACGGCTCCCTCCTGGCCCCCGGTGGTCGTGACATGTCTGGTAACTCAGGAATGTTGGGCAACTCGGGAAGTCTGCAGGCCACGGGTTACGGTCCTCAAGGTCCCACTATTTCAGTGCAGCAACTCATCGACGCGCACCGCAAGGATAATCCCGCGACTCCACCCGTTAGGTAACTATTGTCTGTGGAGATCATAAACATTATTGTGTCGATAATCTTCTATTGTGTGGAGAGGCGCATGATAAGGCGTTTAATTCGTATCATGAATTAAACACACGTTAACGACGTAAATGTGTTCAGCTGAATAGATGCTACAAGATATGCTGTAGCCAACCGTCGCACGTCGTTATTTTGTACCGGAATTCTATTAGGCTATTTTTGCTGATCATTCCTACAGTTATATCTTATATTTGTGCTGTTAAATTTGTTTAAACACGTTTACGACGACTCCTTTACCTTATTTGCAGAGGAGCGAAGCGCGGCGCATGGCGACATAAGTATGACAACGGAGGAAGCAAGCGTGGCATTCGTGGCGACGGCAACGACAGGTCGTCGTCCCTGACACTCAGTGATCCCACCGTCAGCTACAACGACGTGCTGCTGCAGTTCGCCCAACTAACGCAGCAGCAAAACGCCGAGAAGAACGGACCAGGATCACCACAGGTAGAGGCACTGTTGTTGGAGCCGTGTGCTGTCATTCTTTGGATCAATACACGGAATTAAGTAATTTGGATCAACACACGAAATTACAAACGATATAAATTCAGTTGTTCTGAAATCTATTATTGAATGAAGCCTATTCATGCAGAGTTTTCAAATATTTTGGCTCTACTTCGCTGAATTTCTATAATTGTATTTTCGACACATAAAGACGTCTAATTCGAAGTTATTTCGTTAATTTATAAAATCACTTGGGTATAAATATATGTATTTTATAAATACTAATGAGTTTTATTGCGCAGATATCAATCATCCCTGTTAGCGATACTGGGAGTGGGAACACATCGGGGCAGTCGTACGGCGTGGGGAGTAACCATTCCTCCTCGCTCAGCGGGGGCCTTTCTGTCACTCCTACATCCAACAAACACAGCCACTCGTCCATGCTTGAAGGAACTTCAGCTTTAGCTAAAGTGAATTTTTTTCATCGTTTTAATTTAAAATTATTTTTTAAAGAAGAACTTACGCCAAATGAGACAATATGATTAGACATTTTCTTTGCTTAGACATAGGAATTATTAGGTGGAATGTATTTTTCTGCGTTCATGTCATGGCCAGATTTCTCGCATATATTCACTGGCGCGGGCAACCAACGAACAGCCCACACTCCCGAGTTTATCGTAGTTATTGTTACATTTCAAGCCTTCTATGTCCTTTTACTTTGAGATGCCAATACCTACTTTTGTGCCTGTTTTTATGAGCTGGAAACATCCTTGTTGATAGAAAGAATCGTGTTTTCAAGAAAATTCTTGCTAAATCGTTTTTCCATGAAAAATTTATCATTTATTGAAGCTACATTTTTTCAGTTGCTGATGGAGAGTCGCAGCAACACCAAACAAAATGCTCTGCTTGAACATCAACAACAGCAACAGGTTTGTTCTGCTGTATAGACTAATTCAGCTGATCTGAGCGCACCCTATTGGCAGAGCAAATCGCCTAATCAAACAAGTCAGGAGCATTCGTCTCACTCATTATCGAGTATTGCATGCTTCCACATATAAAATCAAGCGAAGAAGTGACTGTATTCACGTGATTGTAAACTGCGCATGTTATTCAATATTAATGTCATGATGTGGCACCTGAATTAGAGTTATCTCTTGTAAACACGTCATTAAAATGTTATTTGAAAAATGATTTTGATCTCACCGAAACTCCAGCATTCTAAGCGCTACATACGTAAACGTTTTTAGAATCTCAACTGAAAGCTTGTAATTAAGAAGCAGAAAAACCCAAACATATTGCGGCGTATACTTTAGAAGCAAACATTCACTGTATTAACGAACTTTATTTGCTTATTGTACGCAAGAAACACATCTTAAGGCTACAGTGTAAACAGATCGGAGGCGGTGGTGTGAGCAACTCACAGTACCTGACGCTATCAGCTTTGCTTTCTGGTGGCACCACGACCACCGTCAGAGAGAAGGCTGCTGCCGCCGCCGCTGCTGCAGCTGCTGCTAATGCTCTGTCTGCGCATCAGGTGAATAAAATTATGTAGGTTTATGTACGGATCTTGATATAAAACGCGATTGTGGTACGTGCCATTTAGTAAGTGTAAAGCCTTTAAACCGAAACGCAGCTAAAGCGTACAAATATCTGTAAAACTTGTCTATTTACATCAATGAATATTTACTATCTATGGTCCCAATCGTGAGTTTCCTCCTCGTTTACTTTATCATATTTGATACAGTTTGTACAATCTATGGTCCCAAACGTGAATTTCATCTCTGGTATACGTAACACATTCGCTACTGCTTGTACAAACGGTATAAATTACGCGATTTGTTGTGCAGTCTGGAGAGAACCGGAACAAGAAGACCGAAGGTGGATTGGTGGACCCTAACACCCCGAATCCCAAATGTCAAGGATGCCATAAAGAGCGAGCCCAGTTTGTGTGTGCCGGGTGTGGTAACCAGTGGTATTGTTCACGCGAGTGTCAGGTTAGTTACAAAATGTTTTTTTTTTGTGTGAAGGTCCCCTAGGTCTCATCTTCTGGTTCCATTGAAATGGAATTTACCATAAATGTTATCGTGATCTTAGCATTGCGAAATGTTCATTAATCATTCTTTAGCAATATTTGAGGATGCTCCCATGTTAAGATGACTTGGAAGTAACTGATCTAGAAGGGTAGTTGGAGTTACATCGCTGATAACTCGTATTTGGTATACGTACTCATGTCTACCAATACAGGGTCCGCCATATTTATGGCAACGCATGTTTTTTGTTATTTCTCAATGAAAATAACAGGTGCGTTGTTTTTTTATTGGATGAGCTAGTAGCCAATAATTACCTAAACAATTTTCAGACATATTCATTCAATATGACCACCCTTATTATTAATGACGGCCTCCAATCTACTCGGGAAAGCTTCACAGGAGACACGCAGCATTTCTTGAGGGATCAAGTCCCATTCTCGTGTCAATTTAGACCTCAAACAATCCAAAGAATTATGAGGTGTTCTGCAGACCCTACTCTCTAAAATAGCCCACACAGAAAAGTCGAAAGGATTCAAATCAGGGCTTCTTGAGGGCCATTTATTTTTGCTAATGAACGCTGGGATGTGACCCTGAATCCAGTTTTGGGTCATGTTTGAGCCAGCCATGTGATGGGCAGAGTCTTGTTGAAAACTCCATGGTGAGCCGTTGAAGTCTTTACGGGCCCAAAGTAACAACACAGCTTCCAAAATGTCCGAAATGTATCGCTGACTATTCAATTTCACTCCTGAGGGGACAAAAACGAGTGGGGACCGCCCAGTGGCGGTTACCGCGGCCCAAACCATCACGAACATGGGATTTTGACGACGTGTTGCTGTTCTGGTTGCCACATATCCATCCCGACTCCAAATTCTGTCATTTTGACGGATAACGCTTAATTCAATGTCAAATTTTTCTCGTCACTGAACACCAAGTTGGGTAGCGTGCCTTCCTTAATGAGATCCAGTATGTGCTGGCATCTTTCGAGCCTCATTCGTTCATGACGGTCTGTTCGCTCATACCTTGTTTGCATCTTGTAAGGGGAGGTGTTGAGGTCATCTTTGAGGACTACTCATTGATGTCTGACTGACTCCTGCTTCTGCAGCCAATTTTGCAGCTGAGCGACGACGGTTTCTCCTCAACTTCTCCCTCGTGTTTTTGACCAATTGTTTTGTTCGGACACTTCCTTGATCAGGAAGTGTCACTTCCTTCCTTGATCAGGTCGATTGCATGTTTCACCAGTTTCCTTGAATTTTTTACCATCTTCTACACAGTTTCACGACGAAATAGAGCTTTTTTGCAATGAATTACTTTCGCCCTTGCAATTACATTTCTATCTGCTCCCATAAGTAATAGTAAATTTAGACATCTTAGACTTCTGCAATATAAAATAGGTAGATGAATTAATAGATGATATTAAGCTTCATTATAAAAGAAAAGTCTCATAGAAACCAATTTATTTTATATAGCAAAACATCAGTTGCCATAAATATGGCGGACCCTGTAATATCGGTTCTGTACAGTTTCTTAGCTTCTGGATTAAAATAAAAGCCCAAGTGGAGATGCCAATAATATCCGTTAACGTTTTTCATTCAATTTGCAGGTGGCGGCTTGGGACGAACATTCTGAGCGGTGCAACACTTAGAAAGGTTGGATTTAATACATTGGGCAAAATTGTATCCTATGACAGTCTCCCCAAAATTGAGTACAGTCTAGTGTTGAAAATGAATAACAAAACCCAATCAAAAAAGAAAGGAAAAAGGAAAGGATAAGCAATAATATTTAGTGTTTGTTTCACGGCGTTCAATTTACTGATGTTTTCGTATGTCCAGCACATTTTTCCACGACTATGATGAACGCGCTCGTCCATTGATGGTATACATAAGGCAGAAAAAGCACAATGAATTCATGATGAGCATGTTCATTTAATAAAAGTAAGTTCTAACAATAGAGTAGCTGATATGACGAAAAACGCAGGCTAACTAAACCGTACTGTGCAGGTGCTGCTAGCGGCTGCTCCCGGACGCACCGTGCCTTCACATGGCTGTTTAGCATTGAACCTAATATTGTATTTTTAAGTAAGATTAAGGATTTCGGGTGAGTCTCAATAATTAGATTGTTATACTAACGTTGTCTTGAGGCTATCACTCTAATGTGTTGAAAGAGGAAAGTGTGTTGCTTCCATAAATGCAGCTTATGAATTCAGTCAAATTTCAGCAACTTTGTACTAACCTGGAATGTACATGCGCCAAAGTTAATTCAACGAGTACGTACGTTGTTGCCTTTGTTCTGAAAAGCTATTGATTTTGGATATTAGAAAATTAATGTCAAGAATATTTACTTGTCGCTTCAAGTCATTTCAGTGATAAAAGCGTTAATTAGAGAGTGTAGAAGATGGATGGTCAAATGTTCACAGCTCATGAGTATCGAAATTTACCTGAAGTGTTAATGATAATGGAATGATTCTCTACAGAGGCCCAAGTGAATGAAGAAGACTTGACTAGTCGAATTTCTCACCTGTTGACGATTGTTAATTTTTCATTACCTACTCGAATGAGTTTAGGAAAATGTTATACGAATAAATTTTCTTCTGTTCAGAGTATTGTTGCTAGCAAATCGTCTAATTGTTCTGAAAAATCATTGGGGAGACTTCCATCGTTGTCAGAGGTATCTTGAGACTAGGTATATACTAGAGCACGGGACGGTGTGTAGTAACAAATAATGTTTGTTTCAAGTTGGATTCTATCGTAGTCAATTACTGTCGACTTTGAAAGGCGTTTTATTCGCTAAATATAATCTACAATTTTCGGTTACAAAATTGTTTAATTATTTTATGTGTAAATATTTTAAAATGTATTGATTAAGATAATTGTGCTCATTACCGTGGTGAATTTATTTCTAACATCTAAGTTTATTCCCTTCCTGACAAGTTTGTACGAACATTATTATTTTCTTTTTGTTAGTTAATCGTACAAAAGCGATACGTACGTATTTGAATGATATTTAAAGTAACATACTATTAATTATAATTCCGTATAGGGTGATTTAATATTTGTGAAAAAGTTTTCGTATTTGAATTCAATTCTGATTTCGTGACGAACAAGTCTTGATAAAGAAAAAAAAGGTTTTCCTCGAGCATGAAATTGGACGAATCTGGTCACTGTAATCTGTCCTGTGTGTATTGATGTAAATATAAACTGGTGAATTATACATTGGCTTTCCTTCAAAGTCATAGCACAATTTACCGCAGAAATAAAATATAAACTGGTGAATTATACATTGGCTTTACTTCAAAGTCATAGCACAATTTACCGCAGAAATATCTGTCGCTTTGGTAAATAAGGGAATGTAAAGAACGGTAAGTACGGAAATATGACTGGTGCCACTATTTGCTCCCATGCATTTTCCTTCGACCACTGCGTGTCTCGGTCATGAGTTTAGTCGAATCACAATATGTCTCTGTTCCGTTTTCAAAAGTTAGAAACTATTGCATTTGTAATTACATGGAATGTAATTTGTTATGTAGGTTTAGGCTTTCAGAGTCAAGTCTTTTTTAGGCAACTATATTAATAAATTTATCCCATTTAAACATGTTAGGAGGTGATGATTCATGCTGAGGAATTGAATTTCGATGATTTTGTTCATATTTCGTTCCTGCTTTAAGAGAAACTCGGGTATTTATTAATATGCTCGTGAAAGCGAATGCTCCACGTTTACCGTTGACTTTCATCGGAAGAGAAGTGTTTACCTGTTGAATTTGATAGGAGTGTTTATCTGAATGGTAAAACAAAAATAATGCTAAGCGCAATTGCAGCTTACTACGCTTCGGCTAATAATGTCGACTATTTTTATGATTGCTGATTAAGCTCTGAAAAATGGCAACGAATTAGTCATATATTTTTATTACAAATTGATTAACTTCTTCATTGTAGTATGAATTCAGCAATAACGCATTTGATTTTACAACAAACTGAAATGAGAAAATTATATGAACCCCAGACATCATCTTAGATGACGTGAATCATCATTAAGGCAGCAAAAACATTTGGACAGTCGAGTATTGCTGGCAGGGGAAGGGGGCACACACTTGACAGGCGCAGGGCGAAGCAATTCTGTTTGACAGAAGTTTTTTTACGGCTCGTCTGTTATAGCCAAGGCCGCGACCACGAGTAGTTGTCTTCTTGTCTTACTTTTTACTCTTTGAATTATTCGTGGCCTCCTGTGTGCATGTGTAAGGCACCAATCCCAATTTGTTCTCAACTAGGAAATTAAATAAATTATTTTAGAATGGATGTTTAAATTGATGTAATGAATGCGTCACGATTTGTTTCGAAGCAAATCCATAAATTAGAGCGCGAGTAGCATAAAATATAATAATGTATTTAGTCCACGAAAAATTAAAATGTTCATTGTACAAGTAGGTTTAGTTATTACTCGTCAAACTAACTTCATTCGTAGTGATGCATTTTCCGTGCAGTCTGTAGTAATGAGTCATTTCAATGTAATTTAAATTTTATAAGATATCTAAAAACATTGATATAAATTACCGTGAAGTTACGATTCGCATAGTAACTGCACGCTATCATTATGAAATTACGATGTGGTCGCACCTTAAGCAATCGGTTCGTGAAACTCTCATGGTAGGTACCGTCAATGTAGCAACCGAGATGCGAAATGTTGTTACGCATACATCGCTTTATGGTAAAGCTGACTTCAACAGATATGTACAGGTTACTCGACGCGCATAGGCGTAACTTTCTTCCTTTTAAATTTTACTTAAAGGACATTTTAAATTTACCGTTTAGATTATACTTATAGGTAAATTTTAGAAATATTATTAAAATATAAAGGACATTCTAGGGAAAATCCCGTTTTGTTGAGCGGAACGTGGTTGTGTGAAGTGACCCTAGCAAGTTTACGACGTGGTGGACATAATATGACAGCGAGCACAGACTTATGGACCAGTCGCTGAGGAGAAACAATTCCCCACGAGCTTTGTTGTGGTGCCAAGTCTCATCCGTCGCGTTCGCACTGACATCCAATGCCTCGGAATTATACCCTTTTTCATTAAAAAATTGTCTAGTCCTTTCTTTAAAATTATAAATTCAAAACAACTGCGCCTGTAACGGAAATTTATTATTCTGAACGATAGTGTTTTTAATTTGGTTGTAACAACACAAATCTTCCAGTAACTGTCATACGAAACCTCTCTCAATTTTTATTTCATTTTTCTCACTATTCCCATTCAAAATTTTAAACCTATTTATTTATTGCGTCGTGCAGTGTCAGCGTTATTTGTACATTACTTCTGACTACAGAGAAATACCTAATAAAGATACACCCTTCAGCCTCTCTCGGCCGAGAGAGAACCTAATCAATTCTGTGGCCAACAGTTAGCCGAATATTCAAGGCCTTCGGTCTGTAATAGTTTTTCACTACTTGCCTATCAACACATATAATGATACTAAGCTAATAAAAACGCACGAGTACTGACCAGACATCATGGAGTGATAGTGATTCATGTCCAGGTACTGAAACTATGTTGGCCAAGCGAGTTCGTAATTTATTTTAAGGCAAGCCTTTACTTTCAAGAGTTCCCATTACGAAAGATCAATAACAAATCGCGCTTTTGAAGAGCGTTCTTGAGGCATCATTTGTTTCGTCTTTTTTTATTATCTCATCGCAATATAAGTTTATTTACAAAATCTCTGACATAAGTCAGAAAAGGCTACATTTTTTCGTAACTTTTCCACAGAGCAAAAATATAAACCTATTAATCTAAAGCGCGGCATTGCAGGAAAATTACTCCGTTCTTTTACATCTACGATATTTCGCTATTTATTCTTTTGCACAAAAAGGTACAAGCCAACATTTTTTAACTTGTTGGATCATATATCGGCATCACTACATCGATCGTTTGCTGTAGTAGTCATGGAACAAATTGAGACCTTACGTCACAACGTCTTCAATAATTTTTCATTAATAATCAGAAAATAATTATGTGTAATTGAAAGTAATTCTCAATAAATGAATGCTGCCAACACAAGCATGTTAGTTGTCACTGTAACAAAAGGCTGATAAAACGAGCTTTCGGTCAAGACTTATCGTGATGCGTGCGCTTTGGGTGCGCGATCCCTTCAGGTAACACAAACGCTTCCGAAAGTTTGTACGAATACGGGTAAGCATAAAAACATTATGCCGGTAAGACTAGGTAATAATTCCAATTATGAAATATTCAATAGGACTTACTCTGGCCCAACATAATATTTCATATCAATACTCACAATTGACTATAGCGAAGTGCTGGCATGCTCTTCTAAAGAGACCAACTTAAGTCGGTCAAATATATCAGAGACAAGCGTCACGCGTGACGTCACTCACTCAAATAGTGATTAACACGCGACACATGATGAATTGTGACACCAGCGCAAGGCAACAACCGCAAGGAAGCAAGCAAAATAAATGTACTCTCTATATTAGAAGATGTTGAACTTACTAACTCTAATAAGGAAGCATGTTTATCGCTATCATACAGTACAGAACTACAAGACACATTCCTGGATCTTGCCACACAAAACGACAAATTGCAAAGTCATGGCCATTCAAAGTGTGCATTCATATAACACATCTGCGGCACATACATGCATTCGAACGAAATCTACGGATATAGTTCATAATATTTAACTAGCCATTGGCCCCTGGCTTCGCGTGAAAATTGATAACCTGGACCAACTACAGTAAACGAAGACCTCGTTTGTTCAGAGCATGAACGGGAATGAGAGTGTACAAAAATGTAACATGTGATCAGGAATAATAATTTAGTGATTTTGTAACTATGAAACGCGAAAAACTTATCGAAACACGAATAGAGCGGGCCAACAATATAATCCTTTTCAAAGCTTAATATTTTCTTACAGTGAATGTTGCCTAATTCGTTGAATTCTTCTAGTGCACCGTCTAGCTCTGCAAGCGTTAGCATTCGCCTACTGAAGTTAATAAAAAATAGTTTTTCAGTGACATAAATAAACACATTTTATCTTGTTTTAATGGCATGTAGATGTTTTATTGTCAGAATATGAATAGAAGGATTGGTTTCAACATTGTACGACCTCGTGAGTTAAGTACTTACGTGGACGTAATCGAACAATTAGCCACGTGTTTATCACTAGTAAAGTTTGCAATAAAGAAAATAGAGGAAACGGAGAATCACTATAAGCACGGACACAATAATTTGTTGAGATATCTGAGCATTAGTAGACAATGAAGCTAATATGGAGGTTGACACATAATACGTGCATGTGTTATCAAGTAATTCATTATAGTTCAGAACTCTCTACCATCACTATCTTCACCGGGTGTGCAAGACTAATGGCTTTAATGGTTAATGGCAAGACTGGTTGGTTTACGGGTGTTGTGAATCGAAACCTCCAAGGCCAATGTCAAAAATATTAGCGGTCATGCATAAAATCATTTCCGAAATATAACTAGAAATTTATTTCCATCAATTCAATTCTCCTAGACATAAATCACTATCAAATACTATCTTTAAATCTTTACTGTCACATTACGGTCGGAAAAATATGGAGTGCACATTTATTTATTTAAAATTCAACTCGTTCACGGACAGCGGAGAGTACAGAATAAAATTTACACATCGAAGCTTTGAAATTGTCTAGAATCTTCAATACAGCTCTGGGTGTGAAGACTTCTATAGTAGAGCAACGTTGTTCTTGACTTTTCCGCTGTTGCACCAATGAAAAAATATCCTATTTGAAACGAAATATCTTTTATTGTTTGGTCTAGCAAAGAATCGCGAAGACTTGAAGAGGATATAATGTCTGAGCCAGGAAGATTGCGTGTGTAAATTTAACGAACTGCAGGCGTTTTTGATACGGACAAAAACGAGCCAAGTAAAAATAAAAGCCCCTGCAGGTAGCCAACAGATGTTTTAGAGTTTTCCCGAGACCAACGAGTGACTCACGAGCTGCACTGAGACAAAATATAAGTTTAAGATATTATGACTGATTTCAATTGTAAGACAAACGAATATCTCTGTCGCAATTGAAATAAATTGAATACGAAAGAGAATACTTCGTACATGAACACCAACTCTTCTCAGAACACCGACACGATCTTTGAAACACAGATACGGAAAAACTTTCTACCGCTACATAATTAAAAAAAGTCAGCAAATTTCAGGGAAAAAAATTTAAGAAAATCTGCAGTGAAAATTTTTCTTACGAAGACAATATTTGCACGAAGAACCAGGTAAATATAGTAACTGGTGAGTATATATCTCGGTGCAGAGCAGATGTTATTCATCAAAGCCGCGCAGGCAGCAACGTAGGGGCGCGACGCTCAGGATTAGCTCTGTACCACAAGGAGGCACGTGCACACATCGTGGTAGCTAGGAATTTTGCTTTGTAATTGGTGCTACTATAATTACAAAATGAAATTTGAACTGCAATCATAATTTTTTATAAATTGTAATATAATGGTGAGCACAGAGTCAAAACACTCGGTGCTACCAAATTTAAAAACTTTTATAACAGAGAGAGCTTCGCAAGTTCAAGGTCCAGCAGCAAGAGCGAGGTGGCGCAAAGTAAACTTGCTTCTGTGCTCACAAAGAGAGAAAAAAAAGAAGGACAGTACAATGAGGATAAAAGCTCAATGTCTTGCATCAACAAAACTTACGCGAGACAACAAATCTTTAAATGAAACTAAATCAACTTTAAATGAAACTAATCAACTTGAGTGTCTAGATGTCTCGATGAAACGACTGTCATAATTGACAGTTCGCAGAAAGCCATGCTCTAAATACTGAAGGATATCACAATGCAAACTAGTGGAGAAGAATTTAATTATGTGATTATTTTTATTTTCTTGTAATCATAAGCAGAACACTCGGTTAAATCGATCAAAGCTAAAAGATCTATAAATTAGCCTTAAACCATAAGCAAGCAAATTTGCAATTGGGTGGAGATAATGTATTTGCAACTTCACGGAATTTTTTAGCAACCTAATTACGCAAAATAACAATTTATTTCAGTTTCACCAAACTTCATCAAAATTGTTGAGTAATCACTAAACAAATAAGCATGTTTCAGTAAAAAATTCGTGAAATTCGCCCCATTCCCATTAAAGATAAGCAGTATCATGCGGATGCATAAATATTTGAAAGAGATTAACGTTCTCATCGTAATACAATTGAATAGAAATATATGGATTAAACTAGTTAAGCATTTCCTCCGATGGCCACAGTGAATTTAAACTTTAGTAAAGCGGGCCAGAAACTCGTATAATAAACGCTGATGTATGGCTTTAATAGTTTAATGTTAATAGTCCTTACCGATTTAGTGTAAACGTGGTTGCTCCAAATACGGTCAAACTTCCGACACGTCACTATAAAAATCAAGTAATTCGAGATAATAGTTAAACATATTAACATAATATATTAGCACCCAAGATTAAGTCTCCAGAAACGGTGTACAGTCGAGAAAATGATGCATGTACGACAGGGCAAGGAGCAGATGGGAGCAGCCGCGTCTGTGGCCTGCAAACCGTCTAGGTGAGGCCAAAATTGACAAGCACCAACTGAAGCTTCAAAAATAATAAATATACGTGGCCTTTCTGACCACAATAGTCTTCATAAACCAACAGTATTGCACGGCATGCAACTGAAACATAAACATTAGAGAACGGGGAAATTCAACAGCATAATTACACAGTGGAAACGTAGCAAGTTATGCAACCAAAATAAATCCGAATAAGTCATACAACACGAACTGCATTAGTATCACAGCACTAACATAATCAGTAACGAAGAAGTAACAGCGCTGGTAACACAAAAGCGAAGGGTAATTAAAGAATATTATGAAGCAAGAGAAGCAGCATATCTACCAAGGAAACGTAGCAAGTAATGCAACCAAAATAATACCGAGTAAGTTATGCAACAGGAACTGCATTAGTATCACAGCCCTAACGTAATCAGTAACTAAGAAGTAACAGCGCTGGTAACACAAAAGCGAAGGGTAATTAAAGAATACCATGAAGCAAGAGCAGCAGCATATCTGCCAGGCGGCAGGGCTTGACCAGGCAAGATAATGCAGCGTCGAAGGCTTTCGCTTTTTACAAGGGTTGGCAACCCCGAGGTCCACAGCAGCAGCAATAATGCCACTACAAAATCTTGGCACATGCTGCAGCTATACACACGCTGCCGCGATCTACACAGCTGCTGTTCTCTCTATATAATCGAAGATACGACGGTTGTATAGGCCGCATGTTAAGGTCGTGGCATGCAGCAGTTGTTCAGTAAGCATACAAATGTCTTTTCAGTTCAGCATACAAATGTCTATCACAGAGCCGATTACAGGCCGTTGACCCGTTTCCGGCCAGTGCATTACAGACGCAACTTCGCACTTACGGTACGCATGCTAGCAAGTGTTCGTTCATTTCTAAACTTTAATCCAGTTCTCGGATGTTCTCATATGGATTGGGTTCAGAATTAGTTTAGTTCAAGTGTAACATGATCTTTTATACAATAATTCAAACGAAAATTACTTACTACGAGACGTTTCAAAGTTTATTAATAAACCATAACTTTCATCGGCAACTGAAGTAACTTATTTATATTTATTAATACAGGCCGAGCATTGAACAGATAATAAATTCAACCACAAATCATGGATCATATTAAGAATTCAGAGAAAGCCGCAACTTTTAAGACAAATAAATAACGGTAAAATTATATTCATTTAGAGATTCAATGTATATATGAATATTTGATTTAGGGTTATTACAAAATTTAAAAAGCTGTTATTTAGCTAATATTATAACCTAGTTGATGATATTGTGAACAAGGCTGCTGACAATACGGTGACACCTGGTGTCGGCCCGCTGATCAAAGCTTTGACAGCTCGGTATGTTGAGACGAACTATCTTGATTCAGTCTTTGAAAATATCGTCAAAGCTTCACTGAACATTTATTTTAAGATTACTGTTGGATGCGACGCTTCAAACAACAGAAATAATTCACAGAAAAAAAATGATGGATAATATATGGCCTTAAAAAAAGGAAGTGAAGTGATATTTGATTCCTAATTCCATAATTCTTGTAGTTTTTTAGCAAATGCCAATCTCCAGACGCCATGCAGAGCTGCCATTAGATAATCATAACTTGAGACTGACAAGTTAGTCCTCATCTCGAGGCTAAGATTGCGCCGAGTGCTTTCAGCCTTCATGTGTAGGTACAGCCGAATAGCCTGTCATTCCCGACTAGCCTGCTTGCATGAAGAACTATCCTTGAATAAAAGCTAATATCCTAGAGTTCAATCAGCATTTTTCACTAGCGGTATAAAATCATGATTAAAATAGGAATAAATCGTGTTAAATTTGTCCACGAAATGTAGACAAACTTTAATACTCGGGCTGCCACGTATTTGAAGTCTAGGGAAATGAGGCTTCACATTTCATAACGAAATAATAGAAAGTAAATCGGTAGGTCCAATAAGTAGGAAGATACAAAAGAAACAATACGGTACACAGATTTCCCACAAAGAAATTAACTAAACAATGTGATGCATTATACTTCTAGTTTTCCAATCCCTTGAACAAAATCGTTGAGAGAAACATTGGTAACAGAAGAATCAGTGATGGAGGTGAGCATAAATGTTGGCAAGTTTTTGAGTATGCAAAGATTTCTTGAAATGTATGATGTTTCTTGACCATCAGAAGTTGCTATATTTGAGCAGGCAGAACGTTTAAAAACACTGCTAAAAACTATGCACTGCTAAACTTAAAAACGCTGCAAAAAAGAAAAACATTTACTCTTACATAACACTTAAGTTATGTAAAATGTTATGTAATGTTATGTAACAGTTTATGTTTTTCTTTTTTGTCCGTTAAAAAAACGTTTTTTCAAGTTTTTTATTTGTTCTATTTCATTATTTTTAGTTTTGTAAAAACTAGAAAAACGTCGTTTTTAAAAATATTTTTTTTAT
Organism: Hyalella azteca; assembly: GCF_000764305.2. Taxonomy (NCBI): domain Eukaryota; kingdom Metazoa; phylum Arthropoda; class Malacostraca; order Amphipoda; family Hyalellidae; genus Hyalella; species Hyalella azteca. The sequence goes on from NW_025942568.1 coordinate 79,165, forward strand.
ATTTATTTATTTTCTACTTTTTAGTCAGCAATTTTAGCAATTGAAATCAATTTCCAGGGTTGGCAAGTGTGGATGTTCGAGAAATAACTGAATTCCAAACCGTGAATTTTTAGTGTTTTTTTATTTAAAAAAAATTTGTAATTATTATTTCTGATGATCAAATCTTGAATTGTTAGGCAGCATAAGCATGCATGCAAAATTTAAAGTTTCTAGGATCTTCAGAAGTGCTCTAAATTAAGGTCTGAATTTTTGATGACAGACAGACACGAAACGAAGTCAAGGTAAAAAAAAAAAACAAAAAAAAAAACTTTTAAAAACCACGTTTTTCTAACGGATAAAAAAGAAAAACATTTACTCTTACATAACATTTACGTTATGTAAAATGTTATGTAATGTTATGTAAGAGTAAATGTTTTTCTTTTTTGTCCGTTAAGAAAACGTGGTTTTTAAAAGTATTTTTATTTTTTTATTTCACTATTTTTAGTTTTGTAAAAGCCAGAAAAACGTGGTTTTTTAAAATATTTTATATTTATTTATTTTCTACTTTCTAGTTAGCAATTTTAGCAATTCAAATCAATTTCCAGGGTAGGCAAGTGTGGATGTTCGAGAAAAAACTCAATTCTAAACCGTGAATTTTTAGTGTTTTTTTTACTTTTTAATTTTTTTCTTTCAAAAAAAAAATTTTTTTTAATTATTATTTCTGATGAGCAAATCTTGAATTGTTAGGCAGCATAAGCATGCATGCCAAATTTCAACTTACTAGGATGTTTAGAAATGCTCTTAATTAAGGTTTGAATTTTTGATGACAGACGGACACGAAACGAAGTCAAGAAATAAAAAAAAATTAGCTTAATTTTACACCTACACGTTTGGCTTAACCGAAATACGCTATACAAATAGTATTTTGTTAATACACTGGACAACTGTTATCAGTGAGTTCGTGTAGCTGGGCAAACACATGAACATGTCAATTTTTCCCCTAATTGGCAAGCGTTTAGTTGATTATAGTAAACAAACTCGAATAAAATCGACACTGATAAATTTTTGTAGCATCTCTATTGGTCCAAATTGACAGCAAGTTCTGATGATACTAAAACGTAGCCTGAAATTTTCTCTGAATAACTTGACAGTAGGAAAAAAGTTGACAGTTCTCTTCGTCATTAATTCCAAGAGACAATTTCTGGTATAAAACGGAGGCTATCCTGCAGTATCCGGCACGCTGTGGCTTGAGCAGAAAATTGGCATTGTGCCGTGCCATTACACGAGCACCTACCTGCGCGTGTGTAGCTGCACTACCTGCGCGTGTGTAGCTGCACTACCTGCGCGTGTGTAGCATGATAAACGACTTGGGCTTCCACTTCGTTGTTTTTATTCTTTACTACATGTTAGTGGCCACGCTTTTTTTGGAGCAAAACTGTGATTGATATGTCCACTGTGGTGAACATGCAGAACTCAACAAGCCGAGGATCAAACTCAGTTCACACTCAACTCAATTAGTTCGCGTCAATGTCTTATAGCATTCAGACGAGTATATTATTATTATTTTATATTAGTTACACTACAACATTCGTACAATCACAAAATCGTCCGCATGACTGTCTCGTACTGGAAAAATGGTAAATCTTAAATCAATATTCCCACTAGGTACCGATTTGGATTGTTAATGGATTTTTTAGGAGGGTTAAATATTTCTTGTTGAGCCACTGATTCGCTTCTTAAGGACTTATGAGGTTTTTTTAAAAGCACTGGTATAAAAGAGCGCAATAGTTTAGTAATCTACAACAGAATTTTTATTGGATTCAGCATGTTTCAATATTTCAATGCATGTCGACATATCTAGTTCATCTGCATGTATTTCTCTATAGGTCTTACGCAAGTTAATCCGGCATAATGTCGTTTCAATCAGCTTGGTTTGATAACCATGCTTTCTAAAATCTTATCCTTACCGAATAAGTCATGATTTTTGAATCGACAAAAAACATATCCCATCCATTATTTCACTGAGCAATAATCTAGAAAAAAACAAAGCAGCAATATAATTTTTAAAATAAGTACATTGTAACCTGTTTGCTCATCGATCGCACTAAAGGTTGTCGATTTGAAGGTAATATGACCGGTAGCTCACACTTGTACTGAATGGGATTATCAGCTCACTCCAGGCCTTATCTATACGATAAGCAGTTACGATAAGCGATCATCGTAAACAAAAGAGCCTAAGAGAATAAAGATGCTGGTTCATAAAAGAATTAGCCCTAAAAATTAAGGCCGAGTTGAGCACCATACGAAATAATTTTACAAAGTAAAAACAAGTTTAATGTTTTGTTACACGCCGAAAAGTGGCAATCGCTTGTATGCAAGTGACACGGATTATGATATCGAGTCATGATAGCAGGCTGGGGAAGTGCATTTGGGCAAATACTAATATTAGTTGAGGGTAGTTAGTGTGTTCATTGGCATTCGTTAATTTTCATCATATTAAACCCACTGTTTTCAAGATGCGCTGGAACAATCAAAGTGTTTATCCATACAGTGTTGTTTGGTGTAAATAATTCAAATCGTCCAATGATGTTAAAATCAAATTTATCTTTCAGTAATTCTTCGCAATGCGTCGATTGCACACACAGACTTAATGATATCTTTGATTAAACGGATTTAATTCAGAAGATTTGGGTCGATAAAAACGTAGACAAAGAACAGTATTGCAGATTTTCTGTTTTAATTGACCGACATCGTTGCTGTTGACGAACGGAATACTGGCGTTATGCACGACCTCGGAGCTGGCAACTCAATTAGTGAAGCACGCGTGAGTTTGACATGAGCGCCGCGGGAGCAGACGAGATGCATCCTCTGCCTTTGGCACATCTCGTCCATCACACGAGTTTATACGTCGAGAGATGCAGCAGCGTGACACTCACGACGTCGTGTCATAACTTGAGGCTCGAGAGTATACTTTACGAGGCTTTCCCTCGATACTCAGTGCCACGGTGAATGCAGGCATGAAGGAATAAACGACTCTGCTGCTGACAGAACAGGAGAACACCGATAGCTTGGCATCTCCTCGCCATGTCTCTTAATCTTTACAGACGCCAACGATTGTGCAGATAAAAGCACTAAATCTCCCTTCTGGTTCAACGTCAGTGCATGGCATGACGTGCGGGACTGAGCTAAAAACATAAAAGATAAGATAAGATTGCGAGGACAGTAGTAATTGAAATAATAGTGAAATTCTTTGTACTAATGAAAATAAATTTTTTAGATGCGGACTGACAATCGTACTATGCTGAATTACCGGACATTTTTTTTAATCTCAATTGTTTCACAACGGAATTCGGAACGGAAGCAATTGGCCAATCCGGTAGAGAGGATTGGCATCAGATTCATTGCAAGAGCACCACAATCACAAAAACTTGGTAATAATCAATCATTGCTCGCCTGCGGATCTATAAAGCCTCACAGGCTTACGAAATTAACAAGAACATTCATAGCCGTACAGTTTTACAGACCTCAAACATTTTCCGAGCAACGCCCCCTAGCAAACAAACAATTGATCTCACTCTCCAGCCAAGTGTTGACTGTCCGACGTAGTGTTTGTTGATCGTCGATCGGTGACGTCGTAAGACTTACAAATATAATTCTCAGTGACGTTTCTGAATAAATTTCCGATAAATGAGTTAAATATAAATGACTCATTTTGCTGGGAAGTTATAGCAACGAGCCTGACTGAAGTCCAGACAAACTCGAAACTGTGTTATTATTATGAGCCTGTTGATGGAATGGGAGATCTAGAACTCCACGGTTATCGAAATTTCATGAGGAAATTAAACATTTTCTTTTAGTTTTTCCAACTGCGTGGAGAACAGTTGTCGTCAGCAGCGGTAAATTAAAGAGCAGCAGAGGGCAAATTCAAGAGCAGCAGAGGGCAAATTCAAGAGCAACAGAGGGTAAATTAAAGAGCAGCAGAGGGCAAATTCAAGAGCAACAGAGGGCAAATTCAAGAGCAACAGAGGGCAAATTCAAGAGCAGCAGAGGGCAGCGTGCAGAGCAGCAGAGGGGAGCGTGCAGAGCAGCAGAGGGGAGCGTGCAGAGCAGCAGAGGGCAGCGTGCAGAGCAGCAGAGGGGAGCGTGCAGAGCAGCAGAGGGGAGCGTGCAGAGCAGCAGAGGGCAGCGTGCAGAGCAGCAGAGGGCAGCGTGCAGAGCAGTAGAGGGCAGCGTGCAGAGCAGCTCAGATAGCAGAGCTATTTCTTGCTCGTTTATTTATACCCTCGGTCGCCGCTCCTCTCCCTCCCCACCGCGCTCCCTCAGTCACATTTTTTGCTCGTAAATATTTTCGGTTTTCTAATAATGAAGGTCCGAAGTTTTAATTCATTGCGATTCTTACTTAAAAATCAAGTCTTATTTCAAGATGGTTTTGAATTTTCTATTAGATAACACATTGTGAGGACAAACGAATGCTCAGTCACGTTCAAAGTGACCGAACATTATTCACTGTAGATCGAGCATAGAATTTTGCACATTAAATTCTTATAATGGATGGTAAGTTTATGTGAACTGAAAATATTCGTATATTGTAGTAAAATACCACAATTATCAATAAAAAATTATTACCTTTAAACCGTACAGAACAATATTCAGACTAGAACTAAATGTAGCCCTACGAACATTTACTTTAAACGGAAAATCGTAACAAGATGGAGCGCTAACGTTCAATGGGGATACACTCGTGACTAATAAAAAATCTTTGACGCACATTTTACAAACAATCGGAGGTCTTAATAACAAGTGTAATGAATATTTTACTGCGGGCTCGTCTCAATCGCACGTAGATTTTAGCGCTAACATCGCGCATGGGCAGAGACAGTAGCAATTCCGGCGTTAACCTAACCGAGAAGATTTATAAAATGCAACTACATATAATCGGTCAGTCTAGAGCATACCAGAGTAAAAAATTTTCTTCTTGAATTGTCTATTGGATTCTTAGAACTGTTCAACCATTTCAAACAAACCGATTTTCTCCAAATATGTTCTACATTTAACTCGACTTTTCAATTATTATGTTGATGAAAATAACTTCTTGAATAAATTATTTATTATTTTATTCAATTATTTAAAAGAGGTGTCGTTCGAGCGGGACCAGCTAATTTCAATACGTATACTTGAGGTTATAGATGCTGTCAATAAAGTGCTACGTTTCAATTAATTGAACGCTGTAAGCTTCAGGGCATAAAAGAACAAGTTAAATAAAATCCTATAAAAGAATTACAAAATTCAAGTGTGCCGAAAACTGAAGCATTACGAAGTCAGATATGGTTTCAGGACAATTAAAATAATTTCTTAAAGCAATTCGCATTCAATTGATATAATAGGCTTCGAGCCTCCAATAGCTAGACAAGCTTCACGGTCCACCGAGTCTGTTCAATTAGTTCTTCAAAGAATAAACAAATGCTAAATTGTACATTTTTAATGAGGTATTAGAAAAATTTCCATAATCGAATGTATATGAAAGCTTGACTAATTGATCACTTGAATGGCATGCTTTGAGGTGTAATGTAAACAGATACAAATAGACTGGGCAGATCGTAATTCGCGTACACTAAAAAATAAATGGGTCATTATGCCCAAATAGAGACAATTTTTATCCACAGGTCGAGCAATGAACGGACTTAGCACTGATATGCAGAGCTGGGCAGCGCTACTTGGAAATGTAGCGGCGCTACCGCTACCGCAACATTGCCTTAAATGTAGAGCCGCTACCGCTACATGTAGCGCGCTACTGCCCACCTCTGCTGATATGCCTCTTTGTAGAGCCAAACTGAGTCAGGATGACCCAGGCCCTGAAGAGTAGCAACGGGAAGCGCAACCAACCGGTCGGTGACTTCAACTCGCTGTGAAAGTGACCCACAGTACTGATTAATTAAATTATTTCCATCGATTTAAAAAACGGTCAAATAATCTCGATGAATAATAAAAATACGTAGAAACTCTCAATCGTTTACTTCGCATGTTGTGTAAACATCGAATTCGAGTAATAAAATGTAAGAAAGTGAGAGCTCTGAGCATCCTCCCTCACGCAGCAGTCACGTGCTATTATGTAAGTTATATATGCTGATGTAGCGCAGTGCTATGAGACGCCTGACAACTGACATTTTTTTTTCATTTTACCTTCATTCGTGATTTAAACAGCAATACGTGCTTAAATTCGCAGTAATCAAGAAATTTTTTCCAAACTACCTAACCTCAGCAACGGTGATGTTTACAATTTTTTCGTTTTGCCATCGTTTGCGAGTTATACGGCTATAAGGCTCTTGGTTAATTAAACCGGCTGGTAGAAAAGCCGGTCGTTCCTCCTATATTTGTATAACTCGCGACAGAAAGCAAAATAGAAATGTCACGAGCTGAACATCACCGTTGAGAGGTTAGGTATTTATATACAAAGTTTCGTTGAAATCTGTTCTGTAGTTAAGAAGAAATTTCATGATCGTCGCGAATTTAAGTGATAAATTACCCGGAGATACGGGCCGAATATAAGGAAGAGTGAAATCAAGAATGACGGTGAAATGAAAAAAACTCGCAAACGAAGGTAAAATCGAAAGAACTGTTATACGCTAAAAAAAATCACCGTTTGGTAGTTAGGAATGTGTTTTCAAAATTTCGTTCAAATCTGTTCAATAGTTTGAAAGAAATTTGTTGATCACTGCAAGTTTCGGCCTGTTTCACCGTTAGGTTCTGATGAATACGTGTTCCAAGTTTCATAGAGCTGCGTTCATTAGTTTGGGAAATAATACTTGATAACTGAATTTGGTTGGAGATTGGTCGTGAGACCGGCCACGAGTCCGGCCGTAAATTCGCCCGCGACGTCCTAGGTTTCTAGTGCTGAAACAGTCAAAACAGCTGAAAAAAGTATTGGTTCACTAAATGGGGTTCTATTTGTGAAACACACAATTGTGTTTAACCTTCATCTTTTAAAATTGCAACGTACTAAATTTCAAGAAAGAGGCGTATGTCTGTGGGGGGGAGGGGGCGCTAGAAATTCACTAGGGAGCCAAAGGGGGCGCCAGCCTCAAAAAGTTTGGGAACCACTGCTGTAAATTATTCATCAAGCTCGTAGTGCACCAATAAATAATGTTGTTAGAAATTCAGCGTTAATAAATCAGGTTGAAGTTTCGTGATACCCCTACTACTGCCTTCATGCTTACTTCCCTGATGAGACTTCAACGCATTGTCAATTAAAAGTCAACAAGATAATGAAACACCATGTAAAGTTTTGATCTGTCTTAATTATTCATTCAAATCATGCCTTCGAATCTTGACACGCACGACTACCTGGTATTTTCTGAGAAACTCATTCAATAAGAAAATTCTGTCGGTTAAGTCTAAGCAGCTCGTCCCTGCTGCTTAAATTAGTTTAATATTAATCGCTTCGATCAGAATAAATAAAAATCTTTTTATATGAGCAAGTAATGGCCATTTTAATTCCCAATAAAGGCAAACAGCGAGCTGTCCATCAAGCCTTGAAAACGTGAATACCCTAAACGGATGGATCTAGAAACTATTTCAATATCTAGCGACAAATAGATCTATTTGGAAGCAAATAAATTTATGTGGGACTAATGGATTTCATTTTCGTAAATGAAGATTCTCCAAATTTTCTGCATTACACCTTCGTCATGTTCTGTGTTTAATTTCAACATGTTCTGTGTTTAATTTTAACTTGCCCAATTCTAGGGCATTCCCTCCGTAGCAAGATAATGTTGTCTGCAAGTTCATAACTGAAGATTTTAATATATAAATTTGGTTGAAGGACGAAAATTTTACCTTCGATTTAACAGGGTAACCGAGACATTCCTGAATGTTTTCATCATTCTGGTCCAGGAAAAAGCTTCTAAATGACAAACAGTAGTCATATAGAACGAAAAATCAATATAAATAATCACTTTCTAAATACATGCATCATTTAAATCATATAAATTACTTTCTAAACACATGCATGCTCAAAAATTGTCAGATATACGCACCATTCAATTCCGACCTGAGCAGATGCTTAACAGTAGTCAACCTTCCTGACCGATTGAAATTAGTGTTTCTATTTCAAGCTCGAATGACGAGCTTGAGACCAAAACAGGAACTGAAGTTTTTATTTGTCAATTCCGGATATGTATGAGTACTGAAAAGCAAGTATTTATAGTCGTTCAACGCTCGTTGGCCGACCATGTCGTCCTTGCGGAGCATCAATGCAGCCACGCCTAAAAAACCTCATTGAAAAAAGTGCTTTTGGCAGCGTCAGAAACGCCAGCGAAAGACAGGCTACCTGACACCGGCCACCGTAACGAGCGATCTGGGCATGACTGAGCTAGCAAGACGCCAGGGTATTTATTCTCCAACCTAAATGTAAGACTAAAGTAATATAAGAACGTGCTGGGGAAATGTCACGCCTGGCAAAAATTTAATGCTGCCTGTCGAGCTTCTCACAGTTTTACAGAAGAGACATCAATAATAGACATAGGTACTGTGAAGGAGAATTTAACCATAACTAATAAATTATGTAATACTAATAGTGATAAAAGACGCCCAACTATAATACAATTACAAAAGAAAAACGCAAGTACGACAAGTATTCTTATTTCTTACTTTAAATTACACATCAGTTATGATCAGTATATCTTTACTTGCCATTTTCCTCTATTTTTGAACTTCCAGCGCCTACCGTACTAATTTAAAAGAATGCGTTTGCATTGCTATCAATGCATTAAGTTTCACTTCAACTTTAAAATTTTAACGTTCCGTTCATGAAAGGATGGTTTTCTTCTTTACTTAGCAAGATTTATTCGTAGATGAAGTTACGCGCTCATTTCATAAACCTAACGTTAGCACCACGTTTGGGTAAAACCTTAGGTTACACAGCGATCGACACAAATCGAAAGCATAAACTAACGTATATTCAACTTAAATCGCCGACCGTCAATACAAACGATCTGTTTTAGAAATAAAACTGAACCATAACTCAAAACAACTAGAGACAGCTCACCAGCTATTAAGTGGTAATCAAACCATGCGAATCGCATTTCTGTCCAGTGACCACCATTAAGCATTATTATACGATTTTTTATGAGCGGAGCCTTGAAAGTGCTATACTTGCTGAGCAGCGACTTGTCCATCACTGTCATTGATAATAGAACACATTTGTAAGCAAATGTGACGAGCTCAATTTGACTAACGGAAATTAATTATCTTAAACCGCAAAGAAAAATGACAAAACTTTCGTTTCTTACGCTGTATAAATCAAGTACGATACGGTATCCTTAGTCCTTACATACCTATTTTTAGAGGAAAGATCCAACTCCAGCAGCCCAATCGGTACGCATCTCACTAACGTCGGGTATAGAATTGGATAAAACGTGAACGTCGCGTGCGCATGCGCACACATGGCGGGAAACACTTTGGAATAATTATGTGTCTCAATAAACTCAGTAGCTCAAAATTATATTTCTCACAAGTTATCAAGTGTCATTTGTATATTCCACCGCTACCCCACCCCAGTTAACAACAGTCATAACGAAAATTTCCGTGGCTTAAGGCTTTAACGCTTCCAATTTAGGTAAGATTCACGTGCCCAATCAAGACTAGTCAAGCATGCAGGTCATTTTCAGGTCTGCCTCCTAGCTCGTCAATTGGTCAGAGACGGGCTCTCAACAACACCTGTCAACGTTGCTTAATTATAGAACTCTCTAGGTCACTCTCGTTAAGTCTCTGCCCACACAGAAATAACTCTGAAAGTCCATGTGTATTAATCAAGGGTCTTTGGCCGCCTTGCTACCAGGGGCAAATTGTAAGCATCGTGCTGCTTTGTTCTGTTACCACAGTCGTGACATTTTGTCTGCGAGCTCGGCAAGAATATTCAGACAGTCTGACCCCAGTCTCAGCTAATAGACTACGAAATAAACTCGCACAACTGAAGAAAATGAAGCATGTCAATGGAAATTTCCGTATGCAGTTGGAGGGAACTATTTTTTTGTGGCTGGTTCTCTTCATCTCATTTATTCCAGAAACTTCGATGACACTTGAAGAGCTTATTTTTATACTCAGCAGTTCAGCTTATTCTATCTCGTGTTGAAGTAAAAGTTGAGGTCGCAACATATGACCTTTATTCCTGCAGTGGTCGCGCGGATTACATGTGTAATCCGTGCGTATGAAATCGTGTTTTTTTCAAAAACCACAAGCGTTAACTCCGAGTGCTTCCAGGAACTCTTAATCGAATGTTTTATAAACGTGTTCAGAGCCACGCGAGTGCCAGTTACGTGTGGTTGGGTAGCAGGAGCTCCGCAAAGTCCGTGGATTATGTATGTATGCTGCGCGACCAATTACGTAATTACGTGTGTCGCGCACACAAACTTTGGACATATAATTTCGTGCAATTGTGCGTTATTAGCGCTGATTTCAAGCCCTAAATGTAATTATTTGACTTTGTGGCTGCTGAAATCGCAAAACATTCATAGATATTTCTTTTTTTAATTAAAATGAAAGCTAAGCAGTCTGCTTAAATTAAGGGCAATATTTGTACTATTTGGGCAATGTTAGTTAATTCTAATTCTCTTTAGCGTTAATGTTTCTATTACTATTTTTTAAGAGTTCGTAATTAGTTTTTGAATAATTATATATAAAAAGAACTTTATTGATAAGATTCTTACTCAAACTATGATCGAAATTCAGATATTTTTATCTCAATTCATAAATGGCGTAGTACAAGCTTACACATGTAATCTGTATGCCGCGCGACCAATCTTGTTAGTTTTTAGAGCGCGACCACTGCAAGGTCAACTGATGATTATTACATCATGCATTAATAAGAATCTCGATAAACGTTTACAGACATCGAATACTTAAAATATTCACAGCTGTGTAAGATACATTATGATTACCGACCGTAATGCAAGTCAATTGCCTTCCAAAATTACGGCTCAACAATGTCTACGTCATTCACTACTTAGTCCTTACCAACTTTCCGTTAGATCGCCATAAAGTCCAGTGTGGAAATTGCCAGAGCAGAGGGTTTCCTCACGCCTAGGCTTGGCCCCGATGCCGTACTTCACAGGAAATTTAAGTATGTTTATCTTCCTTCATTTCAAATTAGCCATGATATATGACGGCTTGATTAAAGAGACACAACACTTTTCAATCTGAGGTGAGCGAGCAAGCTGTGGGTTTCCTTTGTAAACATTGGCGAGTCAAAGACACAGTGAGAAGTGATAACCTTGATCTTGGTCCGACGACTGGGGCTTGTTTACGTAGCTCAGTTAATGGCGCAATTTTGTGGAGCGCCTGCATTCTCGTATGCTTCAGCTGATTGAATGAATGCATTCTCTACATTCACGAGCAATTGAAATCATACCGGGAATTTCTGCAGTTTTACCCTGAAATAAATTTCAGATAATTTCACAGCATTTTAGCCTTCTATTTAACACTTTGACTTAGAAAAAATATGAGGCATCTTGTTTATCACTGCTGAAAAATTTGGGTATTTTTATACTCTAATCGGATTATTAGTTCAATCGTTAACATGATGTTTCACGCCTTTCTTAATTAATACTTGACATTTATCGAACTTTCTGAAAAATCGCAGTCCACGAAAACAATTAAGGAGAAATTGTTTGTGAAACAAACTCTAGTTTGTTTCACAACAGCTTGTTCGTAAATTACCTTCCAAAAAATATCACTGGCATTTTTCGTTATACTTTCAAATGCAATTTTAAGCCGTACTTATTTTCATATATTAATGAATTATAAGATTTTATGAGCCCAACTGTTAGTATGATAAGTGAATGCCGCGCAAGATAATCGAATTCGATTGTACTATATACATATGCATAGTGTTCAATGAATGACAAGACAAGTGAGAAAGAAAATACGACGAATCAGCTGGGGTGTTAAAGCACTTTATCCGCATCTGTTAGTTATAGTTTTTTGGTCGGAAGTTTTAGGAAAATATCTGCAGTTTATTCACCGACCTTGAATATGAGTATTGAGAACAACGGCAGAAGTCAGCCGCAAGATTCAATGGTTTGAGGGACCACATGCATTCGCCTTGCCTTTCTGTATTAGTTAATCGTAAAATGTTCATGCATTTCAAATCATTATTAATATTGATGCCATTCCAGCAAGTTCGTTTTAATGAACTTCAATACATACTCTCACCATACCAAGCTAAACTTTATTCAAAAGTTAACTGCAAACACCATCACCATTACCTGCACCATTATCACCATGCTACATGGCTCGTCGCCAGATGCCGGCTAGAGTAGAAGGAGGCCACCTTAGTGCCAAGTTTTAAAAAGATGTAGTTACTGTGAAAGCCCTTCACTTGTGCCTGGCAGGGAACGGGGCAAGGCGGAGTCTGTGGTTGCTTCCCTCTCACATGAGAGAGACAGTGTTACTCAATAGAGTTGTGGTGCTTCGTGGTAGTTAAATCCATCCCAGAGTTTCCATCGGAGTGTGGTGCTCGTGACGCCTGGATTATTTTTCAGAGTGCGGTTCTTGTCCCAGTCTTGGTAAGTGAATGGAAGAGTATAGACGTTCCAAAACCTGAGTTGTGTTTGCGTCATGTTTGCTCGGGAACAGAGTTCCAATACTGCAGTATTTATTATTACATGAAGGTCGGCTGGCAGTCCATTGAGTGTCGTGGTCATTAGTGGGAGTTGTATTGTCCGATACATTGATGTTTCTAAGCAAAATTCATGCTTATATAATGGTCAGATAAGGTTAATTGATTTTACAAACCTGAAATCATCCTCATTGCACTTAAAAGATTCTACGTGTTTAGGAGTTCACCACTAACCGAACTACTCTCGAATAAGCTGGAAGAATATTTTAGATATTTTTCCTTCGTTAAAGTAGCAGCATTAATGCCCTATGAATATTGATCACCCTTATTCTAGGGCATTAATGCCCTAGATCACCCTTATTCTAGGGTGATCACCCTTCTGATCACCCTATTCTACCTCGTCAAGACTTTTCTCTTGCCATATTTCTTTTCCAATAACTTTCTAGTGATGAAACTACTTGTTTTATGTTTGTATTTTAATTAATAGAATAGGGGTACATGTTTCTAGTTCTGCTGAAAACAATTAACGAGCCATATTATGACTCGCCAGCCAGTGTGTGTGTGGAATACGAGTAGTTTCTGGTAACTCGTAACATTGTTATAGCACTTTACTTAACAGAAAATTGACAATAAAGTCTAATTAATTCGTTAGTTCCGTTATCAACCACCGAAACCTGACAAAGAAAACTGAAAAATAATTAACCTACTCATAAGTAATTGTCTACACAAAGTATTCAGTTCGGGACAAAATTTCAACGTTTTTTCATAGAACACATAAATAAATACATTGATTTTATCTTCTACGATCTTTTTTATGAAATTTAATTTACTATTTTTTTCGTTTGTGTTCTAATATTTTCTCTTCATGATTATTCTACAGCTATTATATAGTTACATTTGTGAGCTTTATTATTCAGGTCTTTACAAACGACCACGAACTGGAATACAAAATTCTTCCTTCCAAATTATGAATATTTGAAATGAACGGTACATGAAATTTAGATCAGAATTCAACAATTTACCTATTCGTTTCTCAAAAGAGTTAAAGCTCTTGGTTTAACCATGGTCTAAGCTCATGGTTTAAACGTGGTCAAACATTGTGCAACCAGGGCCTAAGCATGCTTAGGCCCTGGTTGCAATTTTTTCAAACAAATTTTTCACGCAATTTTTTTTTCAAACTTCCCATGAGATTGACGAAATCTATTCGCATTGAATGATATTCCTTCACGACTTCCGACTTTGAGAGTCATAGGTGAGCAAGGTGCGAGCACGGTCTATGTATAGTGTATATTGAGTAAATAAGCTCGCATCGTTTGAGCGATGTCTGCGTAAACGTCGAGGGTCGACAGATGATCGTTGTTTACGCCCTGGACGCCTGACCGGCGCTCCCGTGGGCAGCATTGATCTTATCTCCGATGCCGAGACGCGTTATCTACCATGAAAAAACTTCCAGTTTTTTCATTGAAAATATTATAATGAGTATAGGCTGTAGTATATTTCATAGTAATCACAGCTCTCGTAATGTTTTTATTAATCATGTACGTTAGACCATTTACAATATTCTTCATTGGGAAAGAGTCCCTTGACCGGTCAGAGTTCCATATGTTGTTTACTGATAAGCTATTTTACGGATTGCACTCTGAAATCAATGAAATCTCTCCTGAAATGTTTACAAAATATTTTTAGGAATGATCTCTTCTTTGTAGGTGCACGTAAAGAATAATTATAAGAACTAAATAAAGGAATTGGTTAAAAGCGATCAAAGGTTAAGACTTTCAGTGATTCGTGGCTTCAGGTTTCCTGCTTTCATAGTTCGGCTATAAGGCTCTTGAATAGCCTCACTTTCTAATGATCTCTTGCATGGAAACTGCGATAATTTCAGTCGTTCACCGATACCATTAGGTTTTTGGTTTTTCAAAGCTTGCAAGGACTACATAAACTCGTCTGCAAAATATTCGACAGAATAGAAAAAACTTTGTGATGTCTACATGATAACATGCTTTTATGTATTCGTATTTTCCATATGGATCAAAATATTGACCACCTTTATTATTTCCACATAAAAGTGGACTTCTTTGCTAGAAACAACATCCTTTGGCAAAGCATAAATATCGTATATTCATAACACATGGCTGAAAAAGTTGTATCGGGAAGGCTTATGGTTAAGCCAATTTAGTACTTAACAGGGTGCATTTTAGAGAATGGAAAGTGTCAGCGATGATCACCATTTCGTTCAATTGTGATGCTCACCATTTCGTTCAGTTTTTTTAATTAGCATTTCTAGTCGGACATGGTTTATAATTTTTATAATCAAAGCCAACAGTTTTTTTTGTGGTTGCTTTGCTTGCCAACATTCCGCCTTTTTTGTAGGCTTTTGTTTACGACACTTGTTGCTGAGCCAAGGTTCTTCGATTTGGTTCTCGCTGCCCTTGGTTTCTTTCGGTTATGTTAAACACAATAATGTTTTGTTGCAAGTTGATAATTCTAATAAAATTACACTTATTATTCATAATACATCATCTTCAAATATTTTTGCAACTGTACCTGGCAATATAAATTTAGGTCATAGATTGACAACGACACTTTATCAAACTTAAGAAACTCTAAAGCTTCCAAAACTCAATGACTAACAAATGAGATGACTTTCATTTTATATGTCAGAGAAATAGACCAACTTGCACGCACTTCATGCGTTTACCACAAGTAAAAAATTGCTTAGCCCGTAACTTGGGAATGAGGAAGTCAGATGATGAATGGTCTCGATATTAAATTTTCATTTCAAATAAAATATTGCAGATCAAAACGAGTGACAGTCTAACAGATTTATTGGAGAAATGTTGAAGGGAACATTTTTCATAACGGAATTTTATTCATACAAAAGAAATCGTTTCCACACTGTGGATTCATTTATTTAGGGAAGTATTTTCCAGATGGAGTTTACCGATTCGCTACGTAAAAGACGAATGGACCCTGGGGGATTCTATATGGTAATTTTGTCACAGACTTCTCGAGCCCACGTTTGAATAGATATCTCTAGGCACTTGGGGTAGCCGTGCCTTTTATTTAGGAATGTGTGTGCGGCTCTCACAATATATTCAAAATTAAATTACAGAAAAATTGTGTGTGACATATATATTAATTCAATTATTTTCTAAGCTGAAGGAATGCTTAAAACAATCCGAATGTCTGGATGAAAGATAAGCGCCACCAACGCGTGAAGTGGAGATGAATTCGACCAAATACTCTACTCATATTTATCTGAACATCATATCAGTAATTGGATAATTTGGAGAGTCATATTTACAAACGCATAATATTATCATTATAATATCCAGTATCAGAACTAAAGTTCTCTGGTGCATCTATTTAAAATGGTCACTACACTTGAGCTCTCGCGTCATGCAGTGGCATCTGTGAGTCGTCATGGTCGTCCGACTGAGCAATTTTATGAGACTCTTACATTTCAGTAAATTATTATCATTCGCTAGAAGCATTGTGAAGAAGAAAGACCGTGGCAGGCGGCCAGAGCTTTCTGCATTGCCAACCATCGTGTCTAACATTAGCTAGAGCTCTCTGGCCCAGACAAGCTATGTTGTCCCGAGCACAATGCCCGCTCCTCTGCTGCATTACACTGGACGTTATTAAGAGTGTATCCAGTTATTTATAAGTGGTTAGGTATTTTCAAATCAGTTTGAGTATTAGAAGATCTTGATCTTTACGATTTTTCTTTCCACTAAGGTATTACACAATTTAACTTTAAACAAATAACCAGACCTTAAAGTTCAGTCTTCAGTATGCGAGTGCCGGGTTGCCATGAGACTCGTGCCCTGAGCTACGTGGGGGTTAAGAGATAACAGTTATTAATGCAAACGCACAATCAATGACTCTTAGGGGACACTGGAGTATATTGTCTTGCTTTATCTATCAGGAAAATTATGCGCTTGATAAAAAATATGTGTTCATATAAATAATTATTATTTTGGGCCAAAAATATATTCGATTGGAGTTGTTTATGAGTACGTAAATATGTAGGAGACAAATATTTTTAATATCACATTAAAACACTTAAAGTCATGCAATGAGAAATAAAGTCTGACTAGCAAAAGTAAAATATGGTTGCTACATGAATAGATAATATGCACAGCTAACATTTACTTAACATGCCCTCAATTAAATTTATTCGTGAGCTGGAATCCTCGTAAAATGACTCACAACAGTCGATAAAATAATCAATCCTACAGTACTCATGGGCTCTCAAGTCCTAGAAAATTAGTTTACATGATTTATATGTATTTAATTTCGTCAATAATACTATTCATTTATTTGCTATTATGGCTATTGCTATATTGCTATTTTATGCATCTGAAACTCAATAACCATAGCTGCCAAGTTTGAGAAGCTATGTTATGTTGGAAAAATTATCGAAATATCCCATTAGAATTTCATTGTGACGGTCATTCTTTTGATGCGAGTGATTTGGTGCCCTCTTAATGAATGATTTGATACACCCTCTCATAGCATGCTTGTAATATATTTTCTATTTTCTAAGAAACAATATGAACCACGTTGAACATGTATTAATCAAATTTTAAAGTAATTAATATCATTATTTGAAGTCTATGCAGGTTTGAGCCTATTGTTGTTTACTTGAAGTACAGATGTATGCGCTTACGGGGCTTTCTCAAGGTGAATATTATAATATAATAATAATAATAGCGGTTTCAGCGTTTATTAGGCCGTAGGCCTGTCGCCGATTCTTAACATCGCAATATATTCACAGCTTGTTACGGTCTCGAACGCGCAACTCACTGCTACAATTCTGCTTTTGCATAACCGCCCGGCCTCCTATGGATACAGCTGATGAAATTATTACTATAGTTTTGGCTGTTCTTATTTCGGTTACTGGAATCGTGGCTTAGTACAGTTCGTGCTCTAGTATGTGCGTGACGTAGATGTTGCTGTGTAAATGTAAGAAGGGAGATTGGTATTTAACTAAACGGTCTCGTTCTGCTTGTTCAATCATAACTATAGAAAATCAATGACGAAGAAATGGAATATATAATTTATCTAGAGTAGTTGTTTCATTATGCCAAAGTTCAACGATCTGGATAACACGTTAGCCGCTGGTTCTCGAAAAATCCGCAGAAATAATTACTGAAGCACTTCGTCTCTCAAGTCCTTTTCTTACCTCTGTGAGTAACTTAATTGAAAGCTTACTAGAATTTTTTATTCTTTTAAATTGTTCAACCAAAATACTATGTTGGTTTCGACTCTGCTATATGAAATTAATTTAAATCAATTTAATCAAATCTTATTTGAAGTCAAATGAACTTGTCCAACGTTGAAAATTTATCTGCTGCATCTTAAGATATTGAACTAGCTAGAAGTGTAAAGAGGTGTTCTTGTTATTTGTTAACTAAAATATACTTTTTGCTAAGACTCTTAGCTATTCTCATGTTTTACTTCTTTTAAATTTTTGGTCTGAGAGATTCTGACAATGCTTACAATCCTGACATTGCTCAATGCTCATCACTCATCAGTCATCACTAATCATCAGCCTCATCATGCTATGCTATTTACTAGCCTACTTGTCTACTTGACTACTTCTACTTGTGCCACAGCCAATTTGGAATTATGGAATATCATTCCTAACTTTATCAAAATTTCTGGTAAAAGAATAGTTTCAAGAATTAATTTCAAATTTGCTGTTAAAAATAACCTGTTTTTCTTAATTTTCTACTGAAGGAATGTAAAAGACCAATGACCATAGTGCATAGAAATGAAAGTTGAAAGTTATCAGCAGTGTTCCTCTTATTAATAGATGGCTTTGGGGTTTGGGCCTTTGGCCCAATTTTACAGTTATGTGTCTGCTAGCATGCAGGGCTGGAAAAATCCAATTTTTTTTCTTAAATATTGCGGTACCGTAAAATGGGGTAACTTAGACCGGCGGGGTAACTTAGACCACTTTTCATTTCTTTAACAAAAACCCCCACAACTCAAAAACTATTTGACATAGAAAAATTTTGTCAATGGGCATTAAAGGCCTAATACTGAGGCTACATAAAGTGGTCTAAGTTACCCCATTTTACGGTACTAATATTATATAATTTAAGTATGTATGAAATTTTGCGGGTCTAATGTCATAATTTTTGTTTGATTGAAAAAATTGTGGTTTCCACTTTGCAAACATGTCATTTTATGAAATTTCTTGAGACTTTTGTAAACACGTGCTGTGACGTGCATGAGACTTTATTAATAGGCAAACCCATATAGGGTAAATGCGGTAGATTCTGACACATTAAGGACATAGCAAGAAATGAATGGCTATAAAAATATCACCGTATGCGCAACTCGAGTTCTGACTGCTTTACGTCACTCTCAAAACACCACACTACGCGCCAGAAACAACGATATGTCACAAACTGTTGCCATATTTATTTAAAAACCTTTAGAATTCAAACCTACAAAATCCCTGAATTCCGACATTGTGTGTGACTCGACATATTGTGAGACTAATTCCGGCAGCGCTTCAAACTCTATTAAAAGGTAATTCCGGCACCCTGTGTTGGAATTCCGGTGCCCTGTGTGAGCTGTATCAGAATGCGACACAGCTAGGAACAAGCTTAATTAAAAAATTTTAATTTTTGAATTGAGCTTTTAATTAAAAGTTATTCACCTTTTCAATAGGAAAATTTTAATTTTTGGACACAGCAATAAGCTTAATTAAAAAATTTTAATTTTTTAATAAAGCTCTTAATTAAAAGCTATTAAGCTTTTAATTAAGAAAATTTTAATTTTTGGACACAGCTCAGAACAAGCTGTGTGTGTCCAATTCAAGTTGTGTCGGAATTAGTTTTTATGTCTAAAACCGTCGCTTAACTTAATCATCTATTAATTTATTTACCACTTGAAATCAGCAAATACAAGTATACTTAAAGGATTCCTAATATATTCACAGACTTATTCAAAAGTCTCAAACCATAATATTCTTTCTACACAAACAGTTTATCACTATTTGGTAGAGCAAGGTCAACTATCAACTTTGACACGTTTTTTGATGTTCTCACTGGGTGACGTGCACATTCTCTCTTTGGATCTTAACATTTTCCCGCCAGATGGCCCAGACCTAGTGTTGGCAATACTATGGCGCGCAATAATATGACGTCACTATTTTAACCATCAACAAATGCGTGGAACCAGTTATATCCAGGGCAACCTAGGTGAACATGCTTTATTGCACGTATTTCTACAAAGCTTAAAGTTGAGAAGTGTTGGAATTACCCACGATGTTGGAATATACCGCGTTTACCCTAACCACAGCTCGAAAAATCCAGTCGTGGCTTGCCAAGTACTGCAAGTAGATATAGGTATTCCCACACAGCTCACACACACACAGCCACAAAGGGTGTCAGAATTATGAATTACAATTTTGAAGCACTGTCGTAATTAGTCTCACAATATGCCGCATTTAGTCACACACAGTGTCGGAATTCAGCGATTTTGTAGATTTGAATTCTAAAGGTGTTTAAATAAATATGGCAATGGTTTGTGACGTTTCATCATTGCTGGCGCATAGTGTGGTGTTTTGAGAGTGACGTAAACCAATCGGAAATCGAGTTGCGCATACGGTGATCTATTTATAGCCATTTATTTTTTGCTACATCCTTTAGGTGTCAGAATATGGTGTGTTTACCCTATTCCATGCCTGCTAGCATGGTATATATCGGCCATTTGAGCTGCTAATAATGCTTACCTGCCATTTTTGGGACAAAAGATTCAATGAAATAAAATGAAATATTATAAAATTGAAATATATCAATAAAATTTTGCAGTTTTCTAATCTTCAAGTAAAGCAAATCAGGTATATACTCTTTTGAAAATCCACTAACTAGACTTTAAATAACTTGAGTGATATTATAACAGAGCAAGTTATCAGGCTGGAGCAATATTGAATACATAAACCACCATTCCTGGAGTTCAAACATGTAATGGACCAGAAGATCTGAAACTATATCTACCATCCTTTTTTAGCACAAACAATGTATTGGATAGAGCAAATGTGCCAGCCAGATTGTCATATGAACAAATGAACCACCATTTTACTTGCAAAAAATTGTATAATTTTTGTTGAATTTTTCCAAAACTAATTAAGCATACGTACACTATTTTTTGCCAAAACTTTTGTTTGATGTTTTCAAAGTCTGCAGTTAATTTTGTTAACTAACCTGTGCTGTTTAAGCCCTGGCAATACTTTTAGTTTGAATTCTTCGCATCAGAACTCCTCCAGAAAATTGTTTTGCCTCTGTAGTTACAAGGACAAACAAGGAAGCATTGCAGCCTTGTAGATTCAAAACTTTTCACATTGACTTTTATCTGTTTATTCAGATGCAACTTGCTCTAAACTCGGGAGTGTTGCTATATAATTATCACAATTGCTATCCTATTTTGTATTCTTTATCATGAATTTAAATATATTAACATAATTTGAAATCAAATTTTCACACTAATATGCAATAATTTATGTTTATAAATCCAAAATCCTAGAAGATTTTTTTGTAATATAAATTGGGTTCAAGGAAAATGTTCCAGTATCAACTTGTTTCTCAATTCCAAGTAAATTAATTTACTGGAATAGAAATAATGAACAATTTTAGAGTAAATGGTTGCACATACATTTAACTGCCATACCGTACCAGTTATAACTTCAGTATTTTGACAACTTCAGTCTGAACAAATTACATAATAAGGCTGAGTAACATCCACTGTTTAGTGATAACTTCAATCTCTCAGAATTTCGAACTACATATTGTACATATCTCAATGTATTGTAACTCATGCATGGGATTGAAGATGTATATTGTATTGTATATTGTATTGGATTTGGCGCTTCTAAGGGGATTGTTCCTGAGCACCCCACCGCTGAGCTAGTGGTGTCTGACTGCAGGTCTCAGTTGTGGGGTTAAGTTATTATATAGGTAGGATTCCTTGCATCAAGTTATTATGTAGGTAGTATTCCTTACATTTCCCTTCTCTGTCTCTCTTGTGCGGGTGGCCGACGTCCCGTGTACACGACCTCTTGTTCGAGTGTCTTCGTTTCTGTTGCTTTTCGCCTGTCCCTCCTTGTCACTTCGTCTCTTTGAGATGCTAACACTGCTTCTTTCGAGCCAGCTGTAGCGGGCTGGACAACTGAGACATTCCGCCCCATGTGGGTGATGAACGATTTTTTTATTTAAGAAATATTTAAAAATTGAGACCTTCCACCACGTTGATAATGTTCATCTTGACTTTCGGTGTAAGATAGCTAAAAGCTGAAGCGCTTATAAACATGTGGCAACTAAACTAGATAACAAAGTCTCAGTGGAACATGGCTCTTGAGGGATTCGGTCATCTGTTCTACCATTTCCGTTATCATATTCGTTAGTGTGATACATAGAAACATACATTGTAAGAAGAAAATTAAATTAAACTTGTTAATATTTATAAAGCTGAGATATTAATAATCAATTGAAGAGTCTAGACATTTTAAAGAACACCCTGTATAATTTATTTCCTGCCTGTCATTGAGCTCAAGTGTATTTCCATACCATGAATAATTTCCTTCAAGTATCGCCTTTCTGTTCTCACCCTCTTTTTTATAGTTAATATATTTTGCTGTAGTTAGAGACATTATTTCCGCATGATTTGTCTTTACTCTTGCTATGCCTTTCCCCACCATCAGTATATAAATGGAGAAATTATTGAAGATTGAAGCTGCATCTATTTCTGTGTATTATCTATATCAATATTCTTTAATTGTAAGTTTGCTCATCAATTTGCTCCAGATCGTTATTCATCGTAAAAATTTCAAAAATTTCATTCATAAATTCTTGACTTGTTTTAGATATTCTGTCTTATATTAGTCATGTTCCATTCTAAGAGTTCAATTCGTCCTTTTGCAGATCGAAAACGACTGTGGTCAAAGATACGGGGAGCTGCATTAGAACGCATCAGATCTTCTCTCGGTCAGAGGGCTGCCCTCTCCTCGCACCCCTGCAGTGTTTCCCTCACTGCAGGCCTCGTATTTTCTTGTTAGGCACACGTACGCTCATCGACAGACAACATGGATAGCGCTCACATGTACTCCTATGAGGAGTGCTTAAAGAACTTCGGTGTTAGACCTGAAACTGGTCTTACTGATTCTCAGGTCAAAGATAATCAAGCCAGATATGGTCCTAATGGTGAGTGTTCATAGTGCATTGTTAATAATCAAGCCAGATATGGTCCTAATGGTGAGTGTTCATAGTGCATTGTTAAGGTCAGTAATTAGCGAATTTTTCTGTATGTGTTCTTGTGTGATGATTTGAGCATCCATGCAATCGATTAGTCTAGCGTTTTAATGAATATTATAATGAGATTGTTATTTATACGTCACGACATATATCAAAATACGGCTATTATCGAGCGTCCAAATATGTTTTCCTGAATTTCATCATAGTTGATTTCTTTACTTCTAATTCGTCCACAAACACTTCATTTGCAATAATTGAATATATGATTTTCGGTACAGCGGCCTAAACGTTATCATGAAAGGTTAAGTCGGAGTTGAACTCAGGTTCATTACGTCATTGAAAGTATTATCTCTGGCGATATTATGTTATTATATATTTAATTGATCGCCAATGCCATGAATGAATTGTTCGCAGAGTGCAGGGACATGCTCAGAACGTGTCAATGTTAGTAATTTATTATGTAATATGCTCATACTTTATTGTCAGGCATATTACTTAACGTTTATTTTTTGAATAATTATTAATTGTTGATTATACAAAATTTTCTTGTTCATTTTGCCATAATCACAAAAACATAATATTTTCATCCTTTGTATCAGGGCATTCTAAAATATCTTATGAGAATTTAATAATACCTTGTCGCCAATATGCATTTCATATAAAACACTAGAGACTGAAGGAATGCTGTGACACGACCTCATATCCTCGTACGCAATTAAATTTTTTGATACCATTGCATATGCAATCTATAAATTGAACGTTTTCCGTAATATTCTGGCAATTAAGCCTACGTAAAGCTTACCTGTCAACAACCTGTCGCTTTCATTCAAGTCAAAGTTCATACTACGTATGCCAGTGCCTCGAGGCTAGTTCACGTGTAACAAAATTCCTATAAAATGTTTGAACACATTGAATGTTGTCGGTGTTCTGAAGCTAGAAATATCTTCGTAATACATGTATTCGAATTTTTTTTTGTATCAAAAGTAGTCTTCAAAGCAATGCGTATTACTGTGATTGAAACGGTGATTATTGATAACATTGATTATAGTCATAACATTGTTCCTCGTGCACTATGGGAGAGCATCCGTATAATCTACTCTAAATAATTTTGCGTCGTAATTTAACGTCACCAAAGCCAATAAATTTGTTGGTTTTGAATGGCGTTCTGCCTCTGTAGCTTATAATGCTGGTCTCTTCAAGCTCTTCTTCGTTCCCTCTGCTGAGTTACTTACATTATCCGCAAGCTGAAGTAATTCTTAGGCATCTACGCAAGTATCAATATTAAACAATTCTGCATAGTAGTGATACAACTTCGGTTCGATATTTTCCCCCTACGACTCAGTGAAAGAACTCATTTGATTAAAATTTTGCTTTAGTCAGTGATCCCAGTGTTAACTCAAGGAAAAAGACCAAGCTACAAATTGTTTCTCTACGGTTTACTTTTTTACTCTTCCCAACTTTTCACTCACCTAATAACGTGTATTTTTATCGCGTTTTCAGTGGAGTGTATTGCTACTACTGTTACTTGAACGTTACTGGTACTTAACATTACTGGTACTTAACATTACTGGTACTTAACATTACTGTTACTTAACATTACTGGTACTTAACATTACTGGTACTTAACACTCATGGGCTCTCAAGTCCTAGAAAATTAGTTTACTTGATTTATCTACATTTAATATCATCATTAATACTATTAATCTATTTGCTAATATAATTATAGCTAAATTGGTATTTTATACATCTGGAACTCAATAACAATGGATGCCAAGTTTGATAAGTTATGTTATCTTGGAAAAGTTATCGAAATATCCCAGTTGAAATTCATTGTGACGATCATTCATTTCATGCGAGAGATTTGGTGCCCTCTTAATGAATGATTTGATACTCCCTCTCACAGCATGCTTGTAATATTTTGTATTGTTTTAAAAGAAACTATATGAACCACGTTTAACACGCATTAATCGATTTGAAAAGTAATAATGCTCATTTGAACTCTACGCAGGTTTGAGCCTGTTGCAGTTCGCTCGAAATACGGATGTATGCGCTTATGAGGCTTTCTCAATGTGAATTTGGAAGTAATATGCAAGCTTACAAGCATCAAAATCTTATTATTGTATACATTGTGTTTGTAAAGCTTACAACTAAGCATACTCAACGTTATCAATGAAGAACTGTTTTATTGGGATACTTTCTTTTAAATTTCGCGGTCGAACATCGTGCCGGATTTGAATAACCAATCACCATCCTCCACATTTGTGTTCCACTAGAGGCTTTCAAGTTCTAACCTGAATGTTTCCATTATACTTGTCAAATATAAGCAAGTTTCATTCACAATAAAATGTAACTGATTATTTAAAATCAAGAGTACACACATAAACGATGTAAATTTATACTGATGTTCATCAATTATTATTAATTTTGATTGTCTGCTGATCAATAGATGATCATTAAAGGTTGCATTATTAGGAATTCAGGATTAGGTTTTGAATCAAACCATGTTTTGATATATTCTCAACATTCTACTTTTGACCTTGTAAACTTTGTTAAGAAAAAATCAATCATTATTTTAGCTCGAGAGGTAACTCTTCCTAATCGAAGTAGTCAAGTAGCCTAATTTTAGTGTTGTTATTTATGAAATTGTACGGAATTTATCCCAAATTTAGCTGAAAGTAATCTTTTTCATTGGTAATATATTTTTCTTCAAATCGACATATTGATATTATCTATGTTAGTGATAAATAAACACTAAAAATCTAATTCATATAAGCAAGAATTATATATCCAAAAGATATCCAAAAATGAATTGAGTTTTATATACAAATATAATAATCGGGTTGGATACAGCTGATGAAATTATTGCTATAGTTTTGGCTGTTCTTATTTCGGTTACTGGAATCGTGGCTTAGTACAGTTCGTGCTCTAGTATGTGCATGACGTTGACGTTGGTGTGTAATTGTTAGAAGGGAGATTGGTATTTAACTGTACGGTCTGTTGCTGCTGGTTCAATCATTACTATAAAAAATAAATAACGAAGAACTGGAATGTAAAATTGATCTAGAGTAATTGTTTCATTATGCCAAAGTTCAACGATCTGGATAACACGTTAGCCGCTGGTTCTCGAATAATCCGCTGAAATTATTACTGAACTCTGAAGCACTTCGTCTCTCAAGTTCTTTTCACACCAATGTGAGTTAACTTAATTGAAAGTTTACCAGAATTTTTGTGCTAGGCCTATGTAAAAATTGTGCTGTAAAAATTGCAAATAAAATTATGTAATAAAAACACTAGGTAGCCTAGGTATTTTAATTTTGACTGCTATTTCAGTATTTAGCTTTTAGGTACCTTAGTACCTAGGTATTTGACCTGTGTCCTGTAATTTAAATTCAAATAGCCTATTGTCAAATGAACTTGTCCAATGTTTAATATTAATCTGCTGCATCTTAAGAACAACATATTGAATTGAAGTGTAAAGAGTTTTTTTTTGTTTACTAAAATATACTTTTTGCTAAGAGCCTAAGACTATTAGGTATTCTCATGTTTTACTTTTAGTACGTCTTTTAGCTAAATTATTGTTCAGAGAGATTCTGACATTGCTCATCATGCTATGCTATTTTACTTCTACTGTGCCAATTTGGAATTGTGGAATATTATTCAAAAGTTTTCTAAAATTGCAGGTGAAAGAATAGTTTCAGAAATTATTTTCAAAAATTGCTGGTAAAAATAGCTAGGGGGTTTTAGTTCCTTACCATCGAGGCATCAACCCACACACTGTGCACTGTGCAGAGAGTGGATGAATATTGCAAGATCTTTGGCAACGCTCCAGTAGCAAAATTTACGCCTTCAGAAGATCTTGCTGACACATTTAGGTAGATTGAAATTCTTGCATTTAATATATTTGTCAGTCTTTGGCCAAGTTGCCAACTATTTAGAAAAAAGTAAGGTTTCTGGTATGTTGGAACAGTTGCATGGATCAGGATGCAGTGAAGCTTGTCCAAAAATCAGTTGCAATGAGTTCTTGCCAAAAAAAATTTAAACAACAAGTTTACAATTGCGTAGTTGCGGTCACATTAGAGCGGTCAGACTGCATTATCACATGTTCAGTAATGGCTCAAAGAAATGGAATCATGGCTCAAAGAAATGGAATCATGGCTGGCAAATCCTTAAAACCATGGCTCAAAAAATCCAGTCACAGCTTGTCAAGTAGATATATATCATGCCTGCCCCAATTGACAGTATTTTTTTACTGAGGAAATGAAAAAGGCCATTGGTCATATGAATGAAAGTTTTCAGAAATTTTTGTCTTGTTCATGCTGGCATGGAATATATCTACTTGGCAAGCTGCGACTAGATTTTTTGAGTCACGGCTTCATGGGTTTGCCAGCCATGATTCCATTTCTTTGAGCTGTGAATTCCATATCTCGGTCGTGAAAAGCCATTTATGACCCCCGAACTTGTTCTTCACAAAGTCCCATCACTCCCATGCATACGAAGACCCACAGCTGGGCAGCGCTACTTGGAAATGTAGCAACGCTACTGCTACCGCTACATGCTCGAAATGTAGCGGGCGCTACCGCTACACCCACTAGATTGTAACGGGCGCTACCACTACAGTAAAATGTAGCGCACTACATTAGCTGCTACAATGGCCAAAATTTTTGGAAATCTCTAAATATTTATTGTTCTACTATTGGGATTTACTCATTAACATTTAATGATAATAAAACATTTTTAAAACATATCGATGCAACTTTACTGCAATTAACCTAACCAAACTAATATGGGTTACCCCAGGGTTAGATACAGTAAAAAAAAAGTTACAGTTATTTTTATGTTTCACCTTCCCTACATGGATGTGAACTTTAATCTACCAATCTAAGAAATTATCCACATATACATATAAAAATCAGTCTTTTATTTGTATATATATGTGGAAATTTTTGAGATTGGTAGATTAAAGTAGATATCCATGTAGGGAAGGTGAAACATATAAATGACTGTATAAAAATAACTGTAAGCAAACTTAAGTTAGGTGGCTGATGTCCGTGATGTGGCCGTGGACATGTGGTGGCAGCTGCGCACGGAACAAGAACAAGTGGTAACTGGTAACAACTTAACAAGTATATAACAACTAACATTTTGACACTAGTAACAGGCTGAGGTTGACAATATTACACCGAAATCTTTTGTACAGTTTTATTCTGTAATTTATATTATGTATGTATCATGCTGGTTTTTAAATAATATTTAATACTATTAAGGGGACCGGCTACCCTAAAAATCGGAAATTTTGGCTTTACCGTTTTCTTGACTCATTTTGTAGCTGCTGAAAAGGCGCGTCTAACGCAGTTTACCGCATGTCTGTGCGTGCTATAATTTTTGCGTAAGACAATTTTAAAAATATATATATGAACATTTTTTAACAATATGTACAAAGATTTATTTGAATTAAATCTGTATATATAGATCATTACTCTCGTTAATTACAAAGTGTTTGCACTCGTTTGAAAGCTACAAACGAGACGCGTTCAACAAAGCTACTACCATAGATGTACATGCAATACTTTTTTGTGTAATGCAGTCTTGAACTTTTATAAAATGATCATTTTATATCATTATTTACAAATAAATGGTATTTATATGTCATTATTTAGGTTAATTGCAAAGTGTTTGCACTCGTTTGAAAGCTACAAACAAGACGCGTTTAACAAAGCTACTACCATGGATGTTCATGCAATAGTTTTTGCGTAATGCAGTTGTAAAGTTATGTAAAATGAATATTTTATATATATATTTATATATAAAAAGTCCCATTTATAGCCTATTATTCACGTTAAATTGAACATAAATAGGTCTAAAGACGCGTGCTGGTACCTTGAATGCAAATAATTGGCAATGGGAAAGCTTGGGCTACAATATCAAGACTTTTTGGGCATATTCTTCTGTTTTCAATGAATTTTACTTTATTTGGCTCCCCTGAACAATTTAAAAATCCAAAAAACGCCATCTTAAAAAAATTATAACTCCAACAGTTTTCAAGCTACGGCAATGAGAGACATACCATTCGATTTGTAAAAACAATACCTAGCGACTCTAGAAGCCTTTTTTTAATATGTGCATGGTTTGACTTATATATGGGAGGGGGAGGAAGGTGGGGGGGGGGTAAAAATGTGAAAAAATTGGTAGAATGCGAAAAAAACGATGAGGAAAATAAAAAATCGGGGCTCTACTGTCGCTAGATATTGTTGTTACAAATCGAATGATATGTGTCTCCACATTGTAGCATGTGATTTGCAAAAGTTATAAACTTTTTTAGAGTACCCCTTATATGCCGTTTTCTATTAATTCCACGTTTTCTTTAATTTTTTTCAAATTTACATGAACAAAAAGGTCTTAGATTTCTGTTTTACATATGTGTACCAAGTTTCAAAACGATCCGTCTGTAAACAAAAAAGTTTTGTTGGAGGGTAGCCGGTCCCCTTAAGTAAAATCTATAAGCTTTATCTATAAATGTAGCAGTAGCGCTGTAGCGGCAAAACCTCGTATCGCTACTAAAATATGTAGCGGGCGCTACCGCTACCGCTACATTGCCTTAAATGTAGAGTCGCTACCGCTACTGCTACTGAAAATGTAGCGGCCGCTACATGTAGCGCGCTACTGCCCACCTCTGCGAAGACCCATGTTATTTACTAAGTCCCGTACAAAAATTCACTAGCATTTGTCTTCACTTGAGTGGCAACTGTACAAGTAATATGCAGTATGACCATTCTGAGGTAACCACAACTACGCAATCTTCAAGGAAGAAATGTTTTGAGTTGACTTGTTATTACGTTCTGCAGGTTATTTTGGCAGGGGGGGGTGGGAGCATTGAACTGTGGATTGCAACAGTTGAATATTCTATTAAACAATACAAGTTTTTCAATCAAACAAAAATTTGTGACATAAGAGCTGCGAGATTTCACACCTACCTACTGAAATTAGATATTAGAGCCGCAATATTTCAGAAAAAATAGGACTTTTCCAGCCCTGTATTCATGGTTAGCTTTTGCCCAATTTTCCAGTTAGGTGTCTCAGTGTATGCTGGCATGGTATACATCTGCCATTTGAGCTTCAATTAGAGCTTACCTGCCATTTTTGCAACCAAAAAATTCCTGTTAGGCTGTTGAATGAATGTTATAGAGGTAGGTATATATCCTATCTAATTGTTGATAAAACTGCCAAATGAGGCTGCAAGATTCAAAATATATCAACAATTTGTCACTTGGGAGCCAATGGATATCCTTCAGCAGTAGGAGAATTCCAATCTAGATGACATACACATGTTCTTTACATATATATTTGTCTACCTATTCTCCTATGTTTTCTATGGCTTTAAAGTAAGTTATGGCTTTAAAAACCAACTCATGCCACTAAGTTTCAATTGCAGCTTCTTGTTGTAATGTAGATATTTTCCATGCATTTTAGAACTAGGGTGGATTTAAGATAGGTGATGAACAAGACTCCTGCATCCAGTACATATTTATTAAATTTAAGGTAAATCTAGACTGAAAGTTTAGTTCCGTGCTGGTAGGGACAAAAAATTTTGACTGATATACTCCTGAGAAATGTAAAACAATACTAAGACAGGATATACCTGAATAAACTATAAAATAGAATTTTTCCATTTTGTTCACAGAGTGTCCTTGATTGATCTGTAGTATCCTTGTCATTTGCTTTATTCAAATCTCACCTGAAGATTCATCAAGTTTTAAAGTTACAGAATGGATACAAAGCTGCTACCAGTGTTAAGGAAGTTGATGGTTCTTTGCTTTCTATTATTTTTCATCAGTCATTTGTGATTTGCATTTTTAGTTTTTTCTTTCTGTTGCAGTTTCACCTGCTCATCTCCACCTGTCCATGCTCCTTCTATACAACTAACTAGCACATTTTCACTGTACTGTCCAAATCAATTTCTTCATTATGTTGCAATTTTTTTTTATGTATTGGTTCATTTTACTGTCACATATTTTTATTCATTATTTATTAGAACCAGTCTTTTAGAATCTTTCACTGAGAGCAAGTTATCAGGCTGGAGCAATATTGAATATACATAAACCACCACTCCTGGAGTTCAAGCATGTAATGGACCAGAAGACCTGAAACTATACCTATATACCATCTTTATTTAGCTCACCCAATATATTTAGCCAGCTGGATTGTCATGTGAACAAATGAACCACCATTTGATATGCACAAAATAGTATAATTTTTGTTGAATGTTTCCAAAACTAATTAAGCATACAAGATTTTTTGCTCAAAATCTTTGTTGGATGTATTCAAAGTCCAAAGTTAATTTTTTTCCACTAACCTGCACTGTGTAAGCCCTACTAATACTTTTAGTTTTAATTCTTTGAATCAGAAGTCATCCAGAAAATTTTTGTGCTTCTGTAATTACAAGGACAAGCAAGGTAGCATTTATGCCTTGTAGTTTCAAAACTTTTTACATAGGCTTTTTTCTGTTTATTCAGTCCTCTAAACAAGAGAGTGTTGCTGAATCTGAATTGAAATCAAATCTTCTCACACTAATAAGCAACAATTTTTGTTTGTAAATCCAAAATGCATACTCAAAATCCTAGAAAATTTTGTGCCATGTAAATTAGGACCAAAGAGAATGTTACAGTATCAACTTATTTCTCAATTCCAAGTAAATTGATTTATTGGAATAGAAATGATAAACATTTTTAGAGAATATGCTTGCACAGACATTTTGATGCCAAAAATAGTCTACTCAAGAAAAATTAGTGATGGTATTTTTCTCAGTGTAGGTACTCTGTGAGTTATGTGACACTGATTGCCTTCTAGAAGCTGAGCTTCAACAGGGCTGAGTAATATTCACTGTTTAAGAGATGACTGCAACCTATCAGAATTTCTCAATACATATTGTGCATATCTCAATGTATTGTAAACCATACATTGGTTACAATGCAGCCCTCACCTCTAACTCAAATAGTTCAGATTCTTGGTTCAGTAAAATTTGAGGATATATTTTGCACTAGTGCAGCCTTGACATGTTTCTCAGTGGAATTTGGCTCTTGAGGGATCCAGTAATCTGTTATACCATTTCTGTTAGCATATTTGCTTGTGTGATATAGAAGTGCAAAGATATATATATATATATATCTAGAACAATATCCATATTGCTGATCATCCAACTCTGCATTTAGCTCAGAACAAAAATCTAAACCACCATATATGAAGATATATTAATATATACCTCCAAGTTTCAATTATCCAATTCCCAAGAGAAGTTCCAATAGGTATAGAGGGCATCCCACAAAATTGTCACAACTTTTAAATTGAATAATTATATCTCTGCTTCAAATTAACATAATTTAGCTTTAATTTATTGGTTGGTATGTAGAGTACATTTCTGTGGAGAAAAACATGCATTGTGAAAAGAAAGTAAAATTAAACTTGTTGAAATATATTAAGCTGAGATGTTTGTAATCAATTAATAAATAGACCCAACATCTTATGGCACACCCTGTATAATTTTTTCTTGCCCGTCATTGAGCTCAAGTGTATTTCTATACCATGAATAATGTTCTTTAAATATCGCCCTGCTGTTCTCATCCTCCTTGTTGAAGTTAATATATTTTACTCTAGTTGCAGACATTATTTCTGCATTGTTCCTCTTTACTTTTGCTAGGTATACCTTTCCGGCCACCATCAGCATATAAATAGAGGAATTATTGAAGATTGAAGCTGCATCTATTTCTGTGTATTATCTATATCAATATTCTTTAATTGTCAGTTTGCTCATCAATTTGCTCCAGATCGTTATTCATCGTAAAAATTTCGAAATTTCATTTATAAATTCCTGATTAGTTTTGGACATTCAGTCTTATATTAGTCATGTTCCATTCTAAGAATTTGATTCGTCCTTTTGCAGATCGAAAACGACTGTGGTCAAAGATACGGGGAGCTGCTTTAGAACGCATCAGATCTTCTCTCGGTCAGAGGGCTGCCCTCTCCTTGCACCCCTGCAGTGTTTCCCTCACTGCAGGCCTCTTATTTTCTTGTTAGGCACACGTACGCTCATCGACAGACAACATGGATAGCGCTCACATGTACTCCTATGAGGAGTGCTTAAAGAACTTCGGTGTTAATAATGCTGGTCTCAGCTACTTCGAACTCTTCAAGCTCTTCTTCTTTCCCTCTGCTGAGTTGCTTGATTATCCGCAAGCTGAAGTAATTCTTAGGGAAATATACAGGTATCAATATTAAACAATTCTGCACAGTAAGTGATACAACTTCGGTTAGATATTTTTTTCGCCACGACTCAGTGAAAAAAACTCATTTTGAGTAAAATTTTACTCAAGGCAGTCATCCCAGTGTTAACTAGAGCAAAAAAAAAAAAACAAGTTACGAACTTTTTCTCTACGGCTTACTTTTTTTACTCTTTCCAACGCTTCACTCGCCTAATAACGTGTATTTTTGTCACGTTTCCAGTTGGGTGTATTGCTACCACTGGGACTAAACAATACTGTTAGTGAACATTGGGTGTATTGCTACCACTGGGACTAAACAATACTGTTACTGAACATTACTGGTACTTAACATTACTGGCACTTAACACTCCGTATTGTACCCCACAGAACTGCCCGCCGAGGAAGGCAAGACTTTGCTACAGCTCATCCTCGAGCAATTCGATGATCTTCTCGTCAAAATTCTGCTTCTTGCTGCCATCATTTCATTCGTAAGTTAAACATACAATCTAAGAAACATAAATAATTTCATCAGCGATAGAAATTTATTCTGCTGCTTTTTGCATGGTTGTTTGTATTATAGGTTAACTGTGTTTTTAGTTAAATTTAGTTAAATTATTTAAGTTCAGTTTCTTTAATCTCATATTATTCACGAATAGAATTTGAAATATTAATAGAAATAATTGCTTCCCTACCTATTTATATTCTGATTTAAATTACTTGAGTTTTTTTCTATAAAATCTTGATAAAGAATGCCGTGCTCAATTTGTAAGCGAACCGCACGGTCCTGCTCCGCTATGGAACCTCGACTCAAGCTATTCGTATTTTCAAGACTCAGTTACTGATTTTTTACATTTAGTCCTAAATTTTGCATTACATCATATTTGCACTAATTAATTTAATCTTGCAATAGATTTTTAAATAAAAATTACGACGTGATTTATTTTTGGGGCGTTACTCTCGAGTCTAACTGAACACTTGAATTCAGTATTTTTCCATGGAACAGAGTAATCTTGATGAAGTAATTTATGTCACGGCTGGTAGCCTCTGACTGACCAAAAAAGTATGCATATTCATTACCATTGAAGGATATTCTCCTTGGCAAGTCGTGGCTTGCATCCAAATGCACTGACGGTTAATTTCCGACTGTATCGTGCTTCTGCTCACCATTCCATTTTATCTCTTACGTACGACCGTTCTTATCCGTGATAAAGTAAGGTGCTGAACTGCTGATGTATATGAATATAAAAATTAAGAATGAAATGCTACGGTAAGCCAACGTTGTATATCGTTGAACTATCAATAAACCAATAAACGTTCAGTTCCTCCGCTTCCTCGCCTCTTCCTTATCCGGTTCTCAGGCGCATGCGAATAATTGCTTTTATTTCACGTGCCGTGCATCCATGATCGCTACTCAGAGCGTCGCCCGCTGGCTGAACACGTTTTATACTCGTTTAAAGTCTTCTCGGGTCCTAGTGATTGAAGAGTACGATCCTCGGAATTGAGTACGTACATTACTAGCTTTCCATCATTTGCGTTACAACGCACGTTTGCAACAATCATAGCTTATTTCCTGCATACTATTCGGTAGGATTTTAATATCCTGGTTTTTGTTCCTTAAACCATTAATCGGCGCACATGATTACGCCATCTCTCGCGCCCACTTGATGTTTCGTCTGAAGTTTTGAGATGTTATTCACTCGTCAGGAACGAAACTTCTGCCACGAAATGTTCGTATGAAAATATTCTTGGTTATATTGTGTGCTCATCAACTATTTGGTTTTGGTCTCTTACCTAGAATTAAGTATTGGATATATTAGAAACCCACAAATTCTGGGTTTCGCAATATTAGTTTATACAGTTCATCATTTTAAACCTTGACCTACAAAATGCCGCGAACTGTTGCCTCTTTAGTCTGCATATGTCAGGGCCGTGCTTGTGAGCGATGTCCATTAGCCGGCCATGTCAACTTGGCTCAAGACAACTCTAAATCCTGCAACGAGGAAGTGACTTCACGTTTTGTTTAAAAGGAGCAGACGCAAGGAATTCGCAAACGACCAGCGAGACACCAAAACAGCGCCTGTGAAGGCCTTGTTTTTGGGCGGGCTCACCTCCCAGATTGGACGGATTTATTTCCAACTAAGCGGATCATGAACTCAAGGATTAGGTTCTCGGCAGAGTTCTTAGGTGTGTACTTATAGGTGTGTACGTATAGGTGTGTTTACTTCTATCTTCCTCATGGAGAAATTATTTATTTTTGTAAAGCAACCGAACAATTATTTATAAACCTCTTAATGGTTTGCAGATAATTTGGTATTGAATTTTATGGATGAGCTTCGTTCAAAATGCAATCAAGTTTATGGCGCTAATTTAGCATAAGAATGTGTGTAATTTTCTGTACTGTTATAATGTCTGCCTCAGTCCCCTGTTAACTAAAGCGTCTAGCGGTACAATGTACAAATCTGTCGCCTTTCATATGGGCGATTTTTTTTATAAATGAAGATCGTTTGTAAAATTGGACAAATATTTGAATTTAATTTCAGGCAGCGCTATGTCCAGTTGGAGATTTTTGTCACGTGTTAGGTTTTTTTAATGAATAAATTTCAGATATATGGTATGGATGCAATGCTGTATTTTGCACTCGCAAGGTAGCTGGTCGCTAAAGGGTTGAGGCGCTTGGTCGCTCATACTAATGAACTTTGATTCGCTTGATCTTCAATTGTGTTTGTCTCGGCGCATCGCACTCATAAATGAGAAAACTTTGTCCAAATTGCTATGCAATTTTTGCTTTTGTGTGGGTCATCCTGACTCAGTTTGGCGGCCTGAGAGTGTAACAGTGCTACGTGGTTAAAGTTTGTCACTATTGCTCACAGTTCCAGACCTCTCCTCCGTACAAGAGAACAAGAATCATAGCCAAAGTACTCTGCTGTATGTAATTGGTTAGCAGGCAATAAAGCCCTCTTCCTTTATTTTCGCTTGATCTTTATTATTGGTGAGGGAGGTGAACTCGCGAAGAAATATACGAGTCTAAATTTTTATTATTTCATACAACTTAGTACCGTATGTAACTTGTTCTATCAATTTAATTAATTGATTGTCTTCTATAGCTATTTTTAGGACCGTGCCCTTCAAATAATGTTGCGTTGAGACAAAACCCAAACTCGAAAACGCTTCTATGATATCAAGGTTTTTATAATTTTCTGTGCGTTTTGATTAAAATAATGATTATATTTGTGCTGGATTGATGACTGACAGTTCGTTCTTCTGCTTCCTCTCTTTGGATAGAACAGCAGCTACGCAGCTTTGTGTTTACGTTGAAATTTCAATGGTGCGATGGAATCGACGCTTGCTGCTCATGCTGCACCTCATGTTGATGCTGCTCACGCTGCACCTCATGTTGATGCTGCTCATGCTGCACCTCATGTTGATGCTGCTCACGCTGCACCTCTTGTTGATGGTGCTCACGCTGCTGCGGCGCATTTTACACTTCGTGTCATGCTGTTGCGCCTTATGTTTATGCTGCTCACGCATCTTCATATTGACTCGTGTGTTTATCAGCTACCCGAACTGATCTTATTCTGGCTGCTTGCAACTCAGGAATGATTGCCTGCTGCCGATTTCGTTTATTCAAATTGTTTTTTGTCCTTCTAGGCCTTTACTCCAATCAATTTTTATCTTCTTCTTCAATCTTTTTTTCTTTAGTTTTGTGCAGTAAATTTTTCCACAGAGATAATATTTTTAGATTCAAGTAACTTCTTATATTCCATACGAACCGATGTTCTTATATAGAGTTTCGGTTGCCGTAGCTCTCATAGTATATTAATTCTTTTCGGTTAAATAGGCGCTTATTCTCAGTTTCAAAACGCTGTTCGTTATCCATATTTCCCGTGCACATGCAGTTCATTTCATTCGGTTTTTCTTCCTCATACGAGCAATCTTCATTTAGTCCCGGATACCTTTGTATGGGATGAGATTGATGATTGATTTTAAGAGCGAGATTGCAATTGATGGCTCGCTGTGTGATTGCGTGAAGCACGTACTGGCGCCTCGTTGTCTGCTTCACCAACACCAGGCAACCCCCCACATCCTTGTTGCCCTGCCACGTCTGAGCGCACTACATTCCTCCACCTCAGGGTTATTGACCTTAATGTGTCATGTTCCTGAAGTCATATGTCCTGGCTTAAATAGAAATATGGTTTAAAGTAAAAGTATCTTCCTGTATAGACATGGCCAAATAAATAACCACTCATTTACCGTTGATAGTATGTGCATACCTCTGTATTTATTCCAAACATCCGTATGTATACGTACTACACAGATCGGTCGCAACTCACGCAAAGTGAAATACCTACCCGAGATGTGGGCATGTACGAGACAGGTGCCGTCGCAGTTATCGCGCCGCTAATGCGCGCTCAGAGATATTGGTTGCGATTCATGGCGGCGCATCGCTGGCATGGGTGCACGTTTAGTGAACGCACATGAAACTGCGCTCAGTGTCGGGACATTGTTCTTATACTTTAATTCCATGATGTAATTATTGCAATGTCGTAAATAACTATTAAAATGTTCTTAAAGGCTGAAGTCAAAAGCAACGTTCGCGCTTCGGTAGCATCGCCTGAATTTTCATGTTCATTGAAATTGAGGATTGCACTTAATCCGTCCCCTACTAACTGACACTGCGCCTCGTATGTGTTACGAGTTAATTGCATGTAATAATTAGCGATAATTTGGGTAGAATTCTCTTGTGAATAGTTTGCATTCAGGAAAGGTAGGAGGGTTTCTTCTCTCTTTTTTCAATAATCGCCCATTTGATTTCCTAATTTCCTGCGTTCATTGTATATTCCGGCCTGTTGCTGGCATATCACTCCACCTGTATTGGCGCTGCACGCGTCCCCGTTTTGGAGCAGGTTGGCCGTGCAGGCCTGATAAAAAGTAACGCTGCTGCTGCTTCAGCGATAGCGAGCTTCACTTCAGCTACTTTGACGTCATTTGCTGCTCATCACAAGCACTCCTTCAGTTGCTCATTTGCTGCTCATCACAAGCACTCCTTCACCTGCTCATTTGCTGCTCATCACAAGCACTCCTTCACTTACCCCGCCACACTCATTACAGACGCCGCAATGCCGGACTTTTATCGCGAGTACGCTTCAGTTCATTGATGGGATGAGAATTGCTTCATGATTCATTATTCCATTTATTTCGTAGGTAAGATGAAGAACCATTGAACCATTGAAATCTTGAAACGCTTCATCATCTGTAGAATTTCTTGATGAACTACATCACTGCATATTATATTTAATGCTAATTTCATCGTATTGTCTTTGACGATTGCTGACCAATTTTCTCAAGGAGATTATCTTGCATTCAGGTAAAAAGTTCTGTCATATCGATCTATGTCGTCAGCGATGTAAATTGAAGTGAATGTGGCATGTGAATTATTTAATCAATTTTCTTGTGTTGCCCATTGTAGGCAGTTAGGTATGAGTAGTTTTTTTGTGTGGCAATTAGGTATGAGGGTAGGTAATTATTTTAATTTTTGTAAGTTGCTAGAGAAATTGCGGAAGTTTTTGGTTAACATCGCAGGATGGCGGGCAAACAGACTCCAATACCCGAGGTGATGAGACCATCCTGTTGTATGTCTGAATAGCTGTATGTCGAGTCTGTACCCCAGATATAAACGCCATGATTTAACTTATTCTAGCTGTATTAATTAGTTAAATTATCAAACGCCCATTCTACATGATCATCAGAAAGTAGTGCACTTTTTGTAGGCTAAAAACGATTTAGTTTTATCTTTATATCCTAAGGAAGTGGCACATCATCGCACTTGCCTGTTGCTTATTATGCATTGTACTCACATAAATTGGTGTATTATTTCTGCGTTTATAAGTGTTAGAAATCAATGAGAGATTCTAATGAATTTGTTTCAAGTTTGCATATGATCCAAGTTTCCGCGTTGAGTGTTTATGTACCGTAATAATTGATGATGAATAAATTGATGAAGCTTTTCACTTGCAGCACAATTTTTACAGGCATCTCATGGCAATTTTATTTGAATCTTAAGCATTAGTGCCTTATTCGATCGAGTGAATGTTTCTGGTCGCGGATTTTTCTTGAGTATAATAGTGAGCTGATGGGTATTTTATGTTGGTTTTGCTTGCACCTTATCGATCTTACAACCTAACATTACAACCTTGTTTAAGTTATAATAATATTTCAGGATCATTGTTTGACGAAGTATGATCAGCATTGTCGTGTAGCAGGCCTATATTGTAGTGGAAAATAGTCGAGTTTTTGGTGTAGCGATGTGTCGGTGCCAAGTGGCAAGTGTTCGTTGTGACGTCACGTCGTCCGTGGCCTCGCATACATTACATTGTACGTACGCTACGGTTGCCCACTTCACACAAAAGCCTTTGAACACCCAGCCTTTCTTTCCCCAAGATTGCGTTTCAAATCAAATTCTGTATGAAAAATTTGATTTATGGTGGGACGTCTTTCTAAGTTAAGAAATAAAAACATATCATTTTTAAACATCTGTCTGGTGATCAATGAACTGAAATGATTCCTTGTGTCGCCAGGTTCATTACTATCTACTTTCATTTTACTGGAATAATCTATGCTTAAAATTATAAATTTTATCAACTTTTTAATATTTACACAATATCTTTGCTATCGTCTGTTTCCGCTATAAATTATTGTATTACGGCGTTTAGACTTGATATGGACGAGTCTTGCACCATTTTTATTTGTAATGAACCACGAAATTTTCTATATTCTCACCTTAAAGTGTACGGAAACTGTAGCACAAAAAAATGAACCACGAAATTTTCTATATTCTCGCCTTAAAGTGTACGGAAACTGTAGCACAAAATAATAACTTGACATGCTTGAGGCCGCTCGGCCTTGGAAGATATTGCACGCGTGGCCTCTAGCGGCGATTAGTGCCGCCCTAGCTCAGTAGCCGCGTACTTTTAAAAAAGTTGCGAGTTCGTAAC
The DNA here is from genome assembly GCF_000764305.2 of Hyalella azteca. Taxonomy (NCBI): domain Eukaryota; kingdom Metazoa; phylum Arthropoda; class Malacostraca; order Amphipoda; family Hyalellidae; genus Hyalella; species Hyalella azteca. The sequence goes on from NW_025942568.1 coordinate 119,270, forward strand.
TCCATCAGCCAATAACTTATGGCTTTTCAAGCTTAACCCACCATCCAAAGACGCAAAATCGGCCGCTATATGGACGTAGAGCGCTAATTGTACTTGAAGTTTGACTATGACTATGAACCTATATGACTAGCACTGCTAGAGTTTATTCACAATCCTGTTCTATCGAAATCATCGTGCATTGATGAATAATTTATCGAGTGGTATTGAGTTTTCTGCTCTAATTTTTTCTTGCCATTGCACGTATTAACTTAATCGACCTTTTTGTCATGGCCATCACGCTTCGAGCAACACACGTTGCGGTGTTCTGTCCTGCATTTATAACTGCTTATTGTTGGCTTATTCATTGTCTAGCTTTAATTCAGACCGCATCTAGTCTAATGATAATCACAATCTTCTTCCAAGGTTATCTTACTGGACCACCTCGGTTACTATACATTCCTACTTTTGTAATCCAGCCATGAATATAACGTCGCTGCGGAGTCTGTGACCAGCTTTGGGTTCACGGAACTTTGGCCTAATTCACTAAAATATGGCTTTTATTTTCTCGTGTCTGGAAAATCAGTTAGAAGTTGAACGTTTTTCTTGTGGAGCTTGATTGCACGATATAAAGATACATGCTAAACCATGCTCATTGTGGAATTCATGCTATTTATTTTGGAGTATGGGAAGCATCTTTTAACTTCCACGACTCTTTCACATGGTGTTATTTTTTTCCGTTAGCACGTCCCAAAGGTAGTTTTGTGGAAGGCTTAGCTACATCTTGGTTTTAGTATCTTGAGTTGTTTCTGCTCACGCATAGTATTTTAATGTTAATTCAACCCAGTTTACGCTATTGCAAAATTTGCTGACTATTTGGTATTCAATTATACCTACCTATTTTTGCTGTTTACATTCGCTTGTGACAAACATTCACTTAACCCAGTCCGCGTCTCCTCAAAATTTCAGCCATGAAACGCGAGTGCAACGAAAATTTCGACCAGTGGTTAAACGAGGTTCACTATCAATCACATGGGAAAATGCCATTATTACAAATAGTGTTAGCTTGACGGCACAGTAAAATCTGGTGCGAAACAAAAGATAGAGCGCTCATCACCAGCTTGGCCTCGCTTGTCTCACCGTCCACTTGCAGGTCTGTCTCTGACGTCATCATTGACGCACTCTATGCATAGCTCCTCTCCATCACTTGGTCAGCGTCCTGTCTCGTCTCAAACTCCTCCTGTACTTGCCCTAAACTTTATGGAAATGCACTTCATGGGAATAGGAGATCAGGGAATTGTTATCGGCTTGTCGGCGCTGATCTTCCTCGCATATTTTACGAGAGAAAGCGCGTTACTTTCCCAAAGTCAAGGGTGCTTGTTTTATTGGCATGGGCTGATACAATGAACGGTGTTACCTGACAATGTTCGTCTAAATTGATTGGGTTAATAGAGTTGAAAATTCTATCAATTTTGCGATTAAATGTATTCTATGTACGTGTTGCTGGCCTGAAATTTAATGGGTTTCAATTCAATAGTGCGTTATGAAGATCTTTCAGATTTTAAAAACTGTTATCAATAAGTTTGCCAAATCGTGATTTACTGCAAACGCTTGCTCGATTCTCAGTTCGTCTGCTGATAACTATTTATATTATTGCTATGGTTTTAAGTTAAGATTTTCGGTGTACACAATCGGTAGAAGATCAGAAAAATCTATTGTGTCATTTAATGTTTTTTTGCAGCACGTATTATCTACTTTTTTATTCTATGTAGACAAACGCTCAGATTTTGAGAATAGAAAATATGTGAAAACTAAGAAGAAACGTGCTTGCTGGCTGCTTCATCATGTGTGATGCTGATGCATTATCACTTGAGTAATGTTTTGTATCTCTTGAAATCATGTGGTCCCTGCCACCGATTTTTCTTATTGCAGCCCAAATTTCACTGCATTTCACCCTATAACCATTTTCCTGTTTGAATGAATACACCGACGCCTTCTTGCTATGTAGTTCGGAAACTGTGCGCTGACCGCACGAACGCTATAAGATAGCTGTGCAGACTTCAACTGAATTTCGTATTTGCATGTGTTTATTATAATGTAAAATATTAATTATCGTTCATCTTTGTCAGGTCCTGGCGTGCTTCGAGGAGGAGGAAACTGTCACGGCCTTCGTAGAACCTTTCGTCATTCTCTTGATCTTGATCGCTAACGCCATCGTCGGCGTCTGGCAGGTGAGGCCTGATATGAACTGCTGTGTACTGATGGGGCTGGTTGCTTGTGGTCAAATCATCGTTACACGTTTTTGCTTTGCTTTGTGTGTGTAATGTGATTATTTACAGATCAAATGATTATAGTCAAGAATATGTTTAATAGAGAATATAGTATCACTTATGCTCGTATGTTCATGTATTTTTAGTTGTTAAGCTACATACCTGAAATTCACATTATCATTTATTGTATAAATTCATGTATGCCCCCGTGCTGAGAGTTATACATGCTGTGAGCAGAAGCCCGAAGTCTTGTTAAAATTTTGGCACCGTCAGTTCCCGTTTTGTTAGTACAACAACTTCGTTTGCACATCAGCTAGGTTTGCTTTATTGATGTGGTCCGAACAATACGCCTCACAACCACGACAATGTATACACTCGGTAATTAAAGACACCATCTTTTCTTTTATGTATGGTATTGATTAAGTTCGTTTCTTGAACGTTGTGTTCGCCACATACCTTACGCACAATACTTCATTACTTCAAAGGCATTAATTTCTAATAAAATACTAGTTAATTACTGGATAAGTCCTTCCACTTGGGTCGAATTCAGTGATTTCAGTAAATTTTGAAAATTTCAATTTTGAATGGCTAAAATAATTAATTTCAAGTTTTATCCTCTGCATATTTTGGATATTTGTATTAAATCAGTTTATTAGCGTCGTTTACACGAAGAGTTTTTAATCACGGTCAGTTTTTCGGAAATTCTGGAATTGACTCAAGGAAATTTATGGACCAATGCCACATACGAACCGTGCCACATGGCACCTACCGTATTCCGTATACGCAGCTGCTACGTGCTCTAAATCATTCTTTGTTTACAGCAGCACCTGTTGCGTTGCTTACCTTCAACACAATGAGTCATGTAGACTTTCAGCATGAGAAACTTTCAGGAAAATTGTTCCCATCTCTACGCAAGAAATTTTGCCTAGCCTTATTTTGGGTAAATCATTGTAAAGGTAGTAAATTTTATTGCTGCAATTTTCCAAAGGTGTTTATTATTAAATACTTTAATTTCTCTATTAATATTAATCTAGCAGTCGATTAGTTTTTAAACATTTACCGCTATCATACGATCGTGCTTCAGTCATCCTGATACAAGCACAAGAAGCGAGGTGCGAGTGAACCTACACGTTCTTGGAAAGATTTTCTTGGTATCTTGTGGTGTTGGGCTGGAGTCGAAACTCTACAGGTGTGCGTTTACAAGTGTCACTCTGAGTAACGAGCAGACTGCAGCTGTTTTGATTAGGATCCTGATGTGCAGGGTCCTAATCAATTGTAAACACTCGAACTGTCTTAACTTGGATTTATTTCATATTTCAGACTCGTGTACTTGAATTGATTTGCCTTGGAATTGGATTATTAGTTCTTTTATTTTTCTTCTTAGCCATCAATGTTCGTTGTTTGCATCGCTTGCTTCTTACAGTTTTGTTTAACCGAAGTCAACGATAACCAGTACATATTTTCGTCATTATTTATCAAACCTCTAGACCTGTCAACTATACAATAGATCTTATCGATATTTTTAAATATTGTCAAGTGTGAAGCGTAGTTCTTTCTGATGGTTGTTAATATTGGTAAGTGCGTACCGCGGTCGATAGATCAATGTGAAGTTGTATGAGGCAGCATATTGCAGCAGCACCTGTCATGTTGTGAACGATTCCTCATGTTACGAGTCGTTGTCCGTCCTATAATCAATGGCTGGCAAACTGCCGCCTCGTCAACTGCAAATAATCGTCGCTTCTAAATTATGAAAGCTGAAAAGAAACTCGTAAAATAAGACGTTTAATATTTCAGGCATATGACCTGGGAATCATTAGCGACTACAATGTGCTCGAAGTTATCATTTAGACCACCGATGTCTGAGTTATTATTCAGAAATGCTATGCCATGTTAGATTAGTATACCAAGGCTGGTTTATGGATTTAATTCCCTCTATATTACCCCGTTGATTTGCTCATTTGACGGTTGTCTCCATTCTTTTTATTACATTCTCGAAAATATGCTGGCTGTTTTTATTCTGTTAGTTTTTAGCGTAATTTGAAACCTTCCAAAATTCTATTTTCGCCGTTTTATATTCGGATGAATGCCACGTTGTGTTTGAAATTTTAATAGCATGGTTATGTGCCATGAAATCTAATCAATCAATCCGACCTTATTGATCCGACCGATCAATCAATTTATTATTATTTAAATTTAGTATTCATTTATTATTATTTAATTATTAATAACTGTACAGGAGCGCAATGCAGAGTCGGCCATCGAGGCCCTGAAGGAGTACGAGCCCGAGATGGGAAAGGTGGTGCGCGCTAACAAGAGCGGCGTGCAGAAGATCCGCGCAAAGGAGATCGTGCCGGGAGACATCGTCGAAATATCCGGTACGTAAGAAACATTGTCGTTAACAATATTTCGTACCAACAACGACATTCTTGTACCGAACACTTTGTACCAACAGCGACATTTTTGTACCGAACATTTTGTACCAACAGTGACATTTTTGTACCGAACGTTTTGTACTGATACTGACGACCACATTTTCGATGTATATAGAAGAGCAACAACGACATTTTCGACACGGTCGCGACAGCTTCGTTGCAATGGCTAATTGCTTAGATAGCTTCTTTGCTGCATAACTTTTTCTGTCTATGGCTGCTTGGTTGCGTGCCTTTTCGTTGCCATCAACCGATGGTAGTGGTTGTTTGCTACCTGCTGCTAATGATGGTTGTTTAGGCTACCTGCTGTTGATGGTGATGCTTTTTGAAGCTAACTGGTGATAGTTGTAGTAGTTAGGCGATTTGCTGATGGAGTTGATCCCTGGATGGAACAATGAGCGAAGTATATAACACGCCTAACTGATGAAAAAAGTGCCAGCTTATGCTCTCTCTCTTCTGGTAAGATTTACTGCAGTATTAAGCTTTGCTCCACCAGCCAAGATTCAGCTGAGTACACCGACTAAAGGTAGAGGTGTACAGCGGCATTGCACTCAATGAATTCCCACCACACTTGAATCTACATGGCTTATTTGAGCTCTCACCTGCCGCTCTATTGCCCTTTACTTCTCTTGTACTGAGGACTCTTCATATTCTCATTTTACTGCCACTCTCGGAACTTGAAAATTTAGTTCAGCATTCGTGCCTCAAATATTCAAGTCTAATTTGCCACCTCGTGATGGAAGCAGCTTTGGACCACGGCGCGGTAATATATTTCCAGCTTCTGCAACATTAGTCGTGCTGTTTATCGCGCAAATTGTTCATTTTGACGGCAAATTGAAGAGTTAGCTTACGCATCACTGAGTATTCTCTAGCTGTGACAATTGACAAGCCTGCAAGTCAGGCAGTGTCTCTTTTACATTTTTTACATACCACATGGCACATGGTAGAGGAAATATTCTTCGTTGCTTTATTATTCTTCGTTGCTAATAATTTTTAAACCATTACAACAAGTTGCAATTCTTTGCCTACTTCAAAAGTCTTGGACTTAGTTAAATTGTACTACAGTCGCGCTCCGAGAGCTTGATTAGTAACCTTTTTCTACCGCTATGTTTTTTGGAATGCATGACGTATTGGTTCCAATATTTGATTTGTTTCTGTTGTTGCAGTTGGTGACAAGATCCCTGCAGATCTGCGCCTCATCGCAATCTTCTCGACCACGCTGCGCATCGACCAGAGTATCCTCACCGGAGAGTCTGTGTCCGTCATCAAGCACACCGACGCCATCCCCGACCCCAAAGCTGTCAATCAGGTGTGGTATTGTTCACTTTTACATTTCCTTGTGTCTCTTATAATTGACCCAGAACTTTATTGTACCCGTCAATGTTCGCCGTGAGCCCCTATTTTGATACTGTGTACCGCTCTTATATGCGAATGATGCACCTACGGCCACCTTGATTAACCCTTCAATATTAAAGGGAAGTGGGATTCCTCGAATATATAATTGATAGCTTTTATTGACCGCAGTGTCTGTCTAATGATATCCTCAGATATTAACAGCTACAGTTAAAGCCCTTCGCAGTTGTATTTTTTAAAAATTTTACACTGAATTCACTGCTGGCTGTAAAGGGTTAATTATTTAATTTGCCTTCAGAAGTATTTTTCCTCTGCAAGCCCCGGTAACGTCGTCTGCTTGTGATCCTCTTAGCCTTGAATATTGACTGATGTGGAGCGAACTACACTGCCTCTATTTAGTGATGTAGTTGTTATAATAAGTTTTGCTTGTGGGTTTCTCTCGAATCCGTTATTTTCACGGCGTTATCTTCAAGTTACATCTAAAGTATTTTATATTTGATAATCCTTTTTAAAGTGGAGATCTTACTGTACGCAGGGACTGTCAGATGTGTGTGCTACTTCACTCATTTAGAATTGTAGTTTAAAATTATTTGGACGAAAGCCAGCTTGATGGTTTTACGTCATGTTTATCATCCAAAGTTGATTGAAATATACCTAATAATGGCGTCTTTATCCTTCAAGAATATCCTTGTGCTATTTCGACACGTTTATCGGAAGTGTCTAAATTGATCTGACTTACTTGAACATTGTTCGTTTACTTGGTCACTGAAGGCTTTCTCTTCCCAGTTCTTAGTTCCTTTTCTTCTCTTACAGTGAGCACTTAACGATTTCATAATCATTTGCATAACATCGTTGCTTCCCGTGATATCTGATCTGTAATCAGGAAATGAACCAGATATGGTTCTTTCAATTTTGCGACCTAAATGTACCCTGTTTACTTTTTGGTTCATGATAATCAAATTGAATTAAACATCATAACATGGGTCAACAAAAATTACATAAATTTCGGCTCATCGTTGGCAATTTTCATCTGACCAGATAACAATCTGCTCCTGATTTTTTTTAATATCAAAATAAATCCTAATGCAGAACATTGGTCATCTACGTTGGCGTTTTTTTCATTCAGTAAGAGCGTTTGTGGGACGATTAGCTGACAATATCTCCGGCATCGTGTTGTGCCCTAATCCAGCCGTGCCTTGTGTCTCATAAACCCATTGCCTTACTTGCCCCTGCGACTCTACTGTCCAACAAATAAATACTCTGGCATTGTTACTCAACGGAAACTTAATCAACTCCTTGAAGACTAATTCATCATGCATGAAGATATTGCTAATCGTTTGATCAAATTTTTCTATTGATATCGCTTTCTATTTGAGCGTCAAATGAAGTAACGCATGCTGAAATTTATTTTTTTTTCAAGAGTGGAGTCGCAGGTGACGGTTTAATTTTTGACTGCGTGTGCGTGTTAATTGCTAACCCTTTTGTTTGGTTTGGTGTTGCAAGCATTCCATGAAGGAGGGTGGCGGCATTGCCAGAGCTATCATCCAGGTAATTCTTCTCCGTCAAGTCATCATTTCCATAGCTTTGTTACAGTAATTTATTGCGTACATTTGCTTGCGTAGTGCTTGTTCTTGTATTGAAATTATTATTCGTTGTATCTCAAGCCTTCTTCTAGTTTCTAGTTTCAAGCAATCGCTATGACTTTTTAATTGATTGGTAATTATTTCATAGCTGGCTTCTATGCATGGATGGCTCTAAGAATTCACGCGAAATGTATCAAGTATTTCGTTTATTTTCGCTGCTTTTTTAAAATGCCTTATGTGAGTATGCAAAATTCTTTATCTCTCCTACATTATTTCGTGCGATCAGAACGCCCAATTTTCGGTCATATACTAGGGCACGTTTGAACGTTCTTCTCTATCAATTTTATCACAAAATTCATTACAAGTTAGTGAAAGTAACGAGTCTGTGCTGAGAAAGTTATGTTTAATTTGATTTAGTCTGAATTATTACTAATTTTCTAGTTGATGATTTATTAATTTAGTTTAGTTGATGAGTCAGTAATTAAATGTTTCAGCATTTTCAAATGACATTCCCAGATGGACCTTATCATTGGCTACTTACGCACGGCATTCAATTACTAAATGGAAAGTATTCTAATAACAGCTCCAGTGGTTAGAACATGTTGCTTCAATTTGTTACCAAAAAGCTGCTCGGTTTTGACTCTCATTTATTTTGACAGGACAAGAAGAACATCGTCTTCTCTGGCACGAACGTTTCTGCCGGCAAGGCTCGAGGTGTGGTCGTGGGCACCGGCCTAAACACTGCAATCGGTGAGAATAGAACGACGTTTACGGTCTTGATCTCACTTGGCGATTTTCATGATCTGTTACAGGTCATATTTTTCTCATCTGTTCAATTGCTTGTGTTGTCCATGTTGGGAAATTAACTGCTGTGGTTGGTTTGTACTATTTTGTTCTGTTTTTGTTTGCAATATCGTAGAACAAGAGTATATGACAATATGACCTGACTACTCCTTAACTAAATTTAAATAGCACAGACTTACCGTCAATTTTCGTGCAGGTATGATCCGTACTCAGATGGCTCAGACTGAAGAAATCAAGACGCCCCTGCAGCAAAAGTTGGACGAGTTCGGTGAACAGCTATCGAAGGTGATCTCGATCATCTGCGTCGCTGTGTGGGCCATCAACATTGGTCACTTCAACGACCCCGCCCATGGAGGCTCATGGATCAAAGGCGCCATCTACTACTTCAAGATCGCCGTAGCTCTGGCTGTGGCTGCCATTCCTGAAGGTCTGCCTGCCGTCATCACCACTTGCCTTGCTTTAGGCACCCGCAGAATGGCTAAGAAGAACGCCATTGTACGATCACTGCCATCTGTGGAGACCCTCGGCTGCACTTCAGTCATTTGCTCCGACAAGACCGGTACCCTCACCACGAACATGATGTCCGTTTCCCGTATGTTCATCATCGACAAGATCGAAGGTAATGACTGTAATCTCCTCGAGTTCGAAATCACTGGTTCCACATACGAGCCAATTGGTGACGTCTTCCTTGATGGTCAGAGAGTTAAGGGATCTGACTTTGAAGGTCTCCACGAAATCTCCACTATTTCTCTCATGTGCAACGACTCTTCGGTTGACTTCAACGAGTTCAAGAACGTTTTTGAGAAGGTCGGTGAAGCCACTGAGACTGCCCTTGTTGTCCTCGCCGAGAAGATCAACCCCTACAATGTCAGCAAGATGGGCTTGGAACGCCGCTCTGCTGCCATTGCCTCGAAACTTGACATGGACACGAAGTGGAGGAAGGACTTTACTCTGGAGTTTTCTCGTGACCGTAAGTCTATGTCATCGTACTGCACTCCCTTGAAGCCTACTCGACTTGGAAATGGCCCCAAGATCTTCTGCAAAGGTGCTCCTGAGGGCGTTTTGGACCGCTGCACTCACGTTCGTGTTGGCACGCAGAGAGTGCCTATGACCAACGCCATCAAAGAGAAAATTCTTGCCGTCACTCGCGATTACGGATGTGGCCGTGACACCCTGCGATGTCTCGCTCTTGCTACCATTGACAACCCTCCGAAGCCTGAAGAAATGAATCTTACCGATTCAACCAAGTTCTACCAGTATGAGGTGAACATGACATTTGTCGGCGTGGTTGGTATGTTGGATCCTCCTCGCACTGAGGTCCGCGATTCCATCAACAGATGCAGAGCTGCTGGCATCCGTGTCATTGTCATCACTGGCGATAACAAGGCCACCGCTGAAGCCATCTGTCGCCGTATTGGCGTCTTCGGAGAGAACGAGAGCACCGTGGGCAAGTCTTTCTCTGGTCGTGAGTTTGACGAGCTGGGACCTGCCGACCAACTGAATGCCGTCATGAACTCCCGTCTCTTCTCGCGCGTTGAACCTTTCCACAAGTCTAAGATCGTCGAGTACTTGCAGAGCCAGGGCGAGATCTCTGCTATGACGGGTGATGGTGTCAATGACGCTCCTGCTCTCAAGAAGGCTGAGATCGGCATTGCCATGGGGTCTGGTACTGCAGTGGCTAAGAGTGCCTCTGAGATGGTCTTGGCTGATGACAACTTTGCCTCCATTGTTGCTGCCGTTGAAGAAGGTCGCGCAATCTACAACAACATGAAGCAGTTCATCCGCTACCTCATTTCCTCTAACATCGGTGAGGTCGTATCCATTTTCTTGACTGCTGCACTCGGTCTTCCCGAAGCCCTCATCCCCGTCCAACTCCTTTGGGTGAACCTCGTCACCGACGGTTTCCCTGCCACGGCTCTGGGCTTCAACCCTCCTGACTTGGACATCATGAACAAGCCTCCTCGCAGGGCTAACGAATCCCTCATTTCTGGCTGGTTGTTTTTCCGCTACATGGCGATCGGTGGCTACGTTGGCGCTGCGACTGTCTTTGCCGCCTCCTACTGGTTCATGTACGATCCCACCGGCCCTCTGCTCAACTACTACCAACTCTCGCATCACATGCAATGCTTGGGAGAGCCTGAGAACTTCAAGGGTGTTGACTGCGGTATCTTCAACCATCCTGCTCCCATGACCATGGCGCTGTCGGTACTCGTTACCATTGAAATGCTCAACGCTCTCAACAGGTAAGAAACTTGAAAAGTAAGGTATTATTTACTTCATGTTGTTTTACAAAGCCTTTTATTCATTTTCACAGCTGTGTTAAGAGTTGACGTTTCCTCTGATTTAAAGTAGCCTGATTAGAGGAGCAATTTAATGATGCCCTTGAATTTTTACCGTCTAAGGTTCGTTATTTATCCTTGTTGTTAGTTTGCCAGTAGCTTTTTCCTAACTTTATGGACAGGGAAAGAACCTCTGCCGAACTACTCTGCACCGAGATTGAGTCAATAGTTCACTAAATTTTCTCCTAAGTTAATAAACGAGCTCCTTGAAGTCTGATACTTGCCTGGAAATGAATTGAAGAGATTATCATTGATAGCTCTTTTGGTGCGTGTGCAGCTTGTCGGAGAACCAGTCTCTGCTTGTGATGCCACCCTGGGTCAATATTTGGCTCCTGCTGGCCATGGCTCTCTCACTCACTCTGCACTTCTTCATCCTCTACGTCGACATTCTTGCCGTAAGTCGCAATTGCTCTTATGTGTGCGTTTCAAATTAAGATTCAACATTGCCGTGTTACTTGCTTCGAATTCTGCTCTAGGCTATTATTTCACCGAGGATTTTTAACTACGTGGTATCATTTGTCACGTTGCAGACGGTGTTCCAAGTGCAGCCGTTGACAAGTGCCCAATGGGTGGCAGTACTGAAGATCTCGATGCCTGTGATCCTGCTGGACGAAGTGCTTAAGCTCTTGGCCAGGAAATTCACTGACGGTGAGAGACGACCATTGCGTCTTTTGTTAGACACCCTCCCAGTGGCGGCAATGTGGCTCGCCTTCGGCCTCTACATTCATGTAGTTGGCATCTAGGCGAAGAATTCTCGTGCTAACATGTGTCGTGTGCTCCCTTGTGGTACAAACAGCTGTGACTAAAGTGTGACATCGGTTAACATTCGTGCTCTGAACAATTGAGATTCCTGAGTCCATCCCGTGTATAGCCGCACGACTGTCAACATCGATGTCGTACTCTCTATCCCGATAGCATACTACTTTATGTTGCTCTCCGTAATAGAAACTAAGTTACTGCTGTTTACTAATCACAAGTGCAGTTTCTAATCATAATTTAAATGTACTGAGTTCTCCCTGAGCTCTTGCCTGAGAACACTAGATCTTTGTCTTCTGGGTATGCGTGTCAACTTCACAGTAAGTGACTTGATGGTGTGAAGTGTGGCTGTTGTGTTTATATTTCTGTCTCTCTCAGGCCTATAGATATTTTCTTGTAGATATGACGATCTAGAGCGGTGTTGGTATCTCAAAAATGGCTTACCTTCTCTGCAAAAATGTATTACGTTACAGGATTATGATGTATGTCTGCTAGTGCGCTGCGATTCGGAGATTCTATTACTTATCAGGAAAATGTTCACGAGATGTATCTCGCATTCGTTGGACCATGTTTTTCGACAGGAATTGAAAGTCTTCGGCAATTTTAAGCCATATCCCACAGTAAAAAATACACTTATACTGTATCATGAAAAAATCCATCAATCTGTTTGGATTTCGAATAATTCATTCAGTTGACTCATCGCTGTTGTTCAAATTGTTAAACACTTGTTTTACTGGCACAAAATTGACAGGTTCCTAGCAGTCTGAGTAATTCACCCAATGTGTTCTGTATTTCACCATTCGTAGTCCGAACAATGTATGATGATGCGATTCATATTCGTATTACATCATACGGGATCTGTTGGCTCCTGCATTGCTTTTCCAAAGTCTTGTGTTGATTTTCTTCATATGACCATTCGTCGTCACGTACGCCATCGAATCTTCAATTTTTTACAAGATCATAACCTGTTTCAAGATTGCAATGGATTGTGTCGAGATCATTATTGAACTCTAACATCGAGAACGTTGCTTTCTTGATAATGTTATGATTCTAGCGTTGGAGCAAAACTGAACTTAACTTGGGGGTTTCGGTCTGTTCTTCAGGTTTTCATTCACGGGTTGAAGGTTCGTGTGATGTTTTGTTTATTACTCAAATTCTATTGCGTTTGCCAGATGAAATTTTCTCTCGGTGGTCATTCACTGCTCATGAACAAGGACGGATGATTTCAGTACAAAAGTTTATTTGCTTTTTACAATGAAATAGTTCCTGTGTGCATTGAAAAGGAAGGTTTCCTTGCTTAGCGTTTGACGTGTGAGTTATCCAACTACCCACTGCATAGACCGCCCTTTATTCAACGCTTGATGCGATTGCTGTTCAATTCCTGCCGTTATTTTTGACCAGAATAAGTTTTTGAGATTGTGTATCTTAGCTGTTCATCTTTGCTACTTGCTTTTTTATTATTTTTTTTTTTTTGCTGCTTATATTGAGTTTTTGTTTATTTTATTTTACTTATTCTTTATTGCTGTTTTCAATGAGGGAAGTTTTCCTCCTCGTTAAACTAACCTCGTCTTTATTCATGGATGTCACAATGAAAAAGATGGAGCAGGGCAACTTTACGTCCAGATTATCTCTTAAACTTATGAGATTATTTTGTAATTCAGTATGATGCTTGCGTTTAGCGTTGTTTAGGTGCGGCACGTTTTTTGACAATATTTCATTATGATGTAAATATGAGGTTGCTGAACAGTTGATGTTAGAGGCAGGACGTGAAGGACTTTCTTGCGTCAAATCTGAATCCGAGATTGAAAGCTCTCTCTCTCTGTCTAACTATCTTTTCTTCTCTTGTGGGACTAGTTTCCTCAACGTGAATGATCACTTCGCTCCCGTAGGCTGGGTTGCTTTATAGGAATTCAGTTTCTTTGAAACGCTTGAGAAAGGTTATGTGTTTTTTTTTCTTTTTGTTGTTATGCGCTCGCAATTTCAGTGCATCATCGTAGAGTAGGTAAAGTTAGTCGAGACACTCTTTTCTACTTTCTAAGATTAAGTAGATAATTACTCACATATAGTAGTTCTCATGGGCGCGTGGAAGTTCCTTTGAGACCGTGACAACTTAGCCGTAGTTTAGCTCGTACTATGAGCGTATGAATATCTGCTAGGGCTTAGTTGGCTAACTGCAATTTAGTTCTTACTACATTCAAATTTGTGAAGATGAACGTATGTTTTCTATCATTTTTGTGTTTCAGTACCGAAAAATGTCTTTTTTATTCATTTTGTTCAATATTGGCAAGGATTGCGATGGAATTAGTAGATTTTCCTCTTTAGTTACCTTGTGAGTCAGATTATTTTTCTTGTTGTTGCAGCATTTAGCTGAGTATGTACCCGACTGTGCAGTTGATCATTGAATATTAATATATAGGTCACTATGAGCACAACGCTAAGCGTTTTGCATATCGGCGCAGGAAGTCGTGTAAGTGTCAAATTATGTCTTTTGTATTTAATTTATTACGTAGCTGGATTCATCGACATCACTAGTTCTTTGAATGTTTTTCATGCGTGCATTATTGGAAGTCATTAGTATCCTTTCCTCGCCAGTTATTTTTTTTTTGCAGGTGTGTTCGGTAATGCCTGGTTTATGTTAACGTTAGTTGTGTTTCTGACCGCTGAGTGAGATGTGCGTGGTGTGATGCTGCCTGCCGTATTGCTCGACCACCCTAAGAGTTATCGCCATCATAGGTTATTTACGTCATCACTTCATCAATGTCAATTTGTTAAATAATAATAACTGTTAAATTAAACATTTTTTCATTGCCTATCACGTGTTACTAACTTAGTTACTCGTGTCTAATGTACGACCATCCCTCTACTAATATGCGCGGGATATCCCTTTACCCTGATGAAATGCGACTCTGAATGCGCGGCGTTCTGACGATAGACCTGTAAAAAGTGACTTGAAAATCACATCTATAAACCAAGCTCAGAACTGGAATAATTCTACCTTTTTTTTAAATTAAAACTGACAGAATCCAGGGGTTTTGGCGTAGTGTAAGGGATTAGAGTAGAAATAGATCAGATATTTATTCCGTTGAATATGAGCTGGATCTCCAACTCTATTTACGAGGAGTCATGTTTTCGTTTTTTTCTGCACGTGTTAGTTGGTTATTAAAACTGTTACATTCCTCTCATTTTTTTCGGAACCTTCAGTTTTGAGCGTTTTTTTATGCTTGAGGGGTTTTTCAGGTAATGTTTTCCTGTTTGAAGAAATTATGGAGGCTAAAGTGTGCTTGTTAAATGGGTTTGGTAAATGCATTTAACCCACCCCAGTAATATTATCATTCGAGGTTCAGGGAACAGCTGTCACAAATATAATCCTGTCACCCTTTTCCTGTGCGAGCATTTGTATAAGTTATCCCGCAAAGAACTTCGTCGAGTTCGATCATTACTCCAAATTTCGCGTCCTGAATATGACTAGTCATCTGAATTGAACTGAAAAAATCTCTGGTATGACAAAAGTGAATTCCCTCCGCTTTATATACTACTCATCTAAATATAACAATAATTTCCTAGGTAATTCGTTTATTGTGCGCTTTTCTCTGACTTAACATACCCGTTTGAGTTTGATATGATTTTAAACATATTCAGTGAAGGAAGAAACCAGTTCCTCAATATCCGAAGATAGTTAAAGCTGGACCGAGCATCACAATCTGCAAGCATTGTTTGCACTAACTTCAATTAGAACTAAAAACCAAGATTTTTCCTCCTTTTGTCACCGATAGAACTTATTACGAGAAATCTTTCCTGTGTTGAGTGATGATTTCTGCTAACGCTTGAGTTTTGAGCAAAATGTTAGCGGCTTAACTGGGAGGAACATCGCACGCTGGGGACTGGAAAGAAGAGGGCGATGTTTTGAGGTAAGTTTCTCCTCACTGAGTAGGATTTCCTAATTTTACGCTGCCTGCATGTTTTCTCGCTTACTCAATACTTACGACAGGCTTGCAGTTAGCCTCTTAAATAAAAGCACAATATTGCAAACCTTCAAGCTTGAAGAATTAAAGGCCTGCTAAATTAATTCTGTAAAATTTTCTTTGCATTATCTGATATTCATTTTACTTAGGCACACAAGTACACAATTGTCTCGTTATTTTTCTCGCATGTAAAACAGTTCGTCTTTCTAAAAAATCTCGAGCATTAAACACAAGGAACCGTCTGACGCGTTTAATGCATGTAAGTATGTGTCTTTACACTGTTTAGCTTACGTTTCACACCGCCTTAGGCTTGTTGATGAACTGAATAAAAGGTGTCAGTTACATAACTAATCGAACTCCATTAATTACCAGCCTCTAATAAATGATCACTTATTTTTCTGCTTGCATGAAGCGTGTTTCTTTATATTATCCGCTAAATTTAATCATCGTTCTTTCTCATTTTCTCGTTTATTTTAACATTCGTCTGTTGTTGTATGCCTGTCTTTAGTTTTTATATTCAGTATGAACTCTCATTTTTCTAACCGGTTTTTCTTCAGATCACTTGGGATTGTTAGCATTGTAATAATGAGTGGTGCGCATGGTCGACTCACAGCTTGCTCAATAATTGTTTGTTTTGTCTACCGTTTAATATGGTGTTTTAATTGTGTTCTCAACTTCTCTTTTATTTATGTGTTAAATTTACATTTCTTATGTTCGTTTAATTCTTACACATATTATTTATTGTACCTTGTGTATAATTTATTTATAATTTATTTTTTATACCTTTTAATTGCGTATGTTTGTGAAAATAATTCATGAAATTTTATTCACGTTTATTTATCCCTTTCTCGTGCTGTAATTTTATCCCCATTGCCCGTTATGTGGTATTTGCCTGTATATTTTGCACCCAAGCCGTAATACTCCAAAATCACCAATTTTACCCTGTAGATAATGTCACCATCAATACTTATGAGTTGGTTCATAATTTTAATGCTTGTGAGGAACGAGATTTTTTCTTGTTCTTTGGGGGCGATCTATTTATTCACTTCGCACCAAGACACTTCGTATGGTATCTTTTGCCCATGATCTGCGTGTGTCCCTATATTATTAACGCTCTCATATGAGTACTGAAAGCTTTGTGCATCGAAAAGAAAATTGTAATTCTTAATCAATATATACCGCATCTCAATTATCATTATCTCAATTATATTATGCATTTACTGTCGGCAGTTAAGTGTTATAACACGACATTTGTGTTCATGCTGTAGTTAAAATTTATTTTATGCTGAAGATATATTGCTGCACAAACCGACGGTACTCGTATGTTGAGGCCCTGACAGGTTAATCCCAAAATGGCAGGTTGCTTCTGTAAATAAGTGCAATTTTTGAGTTGTTTGATCCCTCTTTCCTTCAGTACTCGAGGGTACCGGCCACGTCATTCCCCAGTGAACAAAATATCAGCTAAGTTGGCTTCCATGAGGTGAGTGACCAAACGTTACGTTTTGTTCCTAGGGAGAAGGAAGCCGGGGAATTTTTTTTTATCAAAACTGACAAAAACTAATGCTCGAAATCGTGCTGAACTTCGATCCATGAATAAAAAAACAACGCGTCTATTTTAATGTGCATTGATTTATGGGGGGAATTGGGTTTCTTTGTTTTTGTTTGACATGACCTCGTGGTCGGCTAGAGAGCTAAAGCTTTAGTGCTGAAAATGAACATTTTTATGCACCTCAATGCACTATTTCTCTTAAGTTCTGAACACGAGGTTGACCAAACTTCCTTGTACTGAAGTCTTTCGTTGTATTTCAGTACCGGAAGAGATCATCAGAAAATGGTGAGGACATCAACATGAGATCAACGTCTGCATGCCAGCCATGCTACAAGACGCCCCGACGACGCTGATGTCAGGAACATATCACCGAAATCTGTTAATGGTATTCAGTATCATCGCGTCTGACCAGAAATTTTAGCGTGTTAAACAAAAAAAACGGCCATTTTAAAATATAAAGCAGGTTAAATCGTATTCCGTTGAGAGTTGTTGATCTTTCATTTGAGTTTTGATTGAAAAATGGCTTGGTAATGAGGATTCTGCTGAGCATTTCTTCTCGCTGTAGATACGCGGATAAGAAGACGCAGCGGCAGGACTTGAGTAAATTTTGTCTGCGGTAGACGGTTTTTCTTTCAACAGAAAAATCTGCGCCTTTATGTGTGAGATGTTCATGTGCCGCTTGAGAAGTTCTGTAAAATATTAAGGACTAGGGAAGGTATTAATTTATCTATCATGTGTGAACTCGTGAAAAGCGTGCCTGACTTGAGTGCAAGTGTGAAAGTTTTACTCCATTTGTACAATTGTTTCACAACACACCTAAAACAGGAGAAATTTTCATAGCACTTTTATGCATATACATTGATGTAAATACACACCGGCCAAATAAACTTTTAAATATTTGCTTTTTCGAGAGTTCGGCATTTAAATCGTCCTAATAAACACGCATGCGAGGATTGCGTTTAGACGCGATACGAGGCTCGATAGAATAGAGTCGCGTTGTCCTACAAATACCGAACATGTTGCGCCGTTTTCAAACATTAATTGTAAATGGTTGCGTATAAGTTTTAAGATTGACACATACAAAGAGCAGTTAGTGAAAAATACTGTTAAGCATACATGAGTGCGCGAGTGTTGTGCGTGTTGCAGTTGCTCATGACAAGACGCCATTGCTGCGCAAGCGGCGTGCACGTTGTGGTGTCGCTTCTCCCTCTCTCTCTTAGTCTTCCCATCGTTCCCATGCTTTGAGAAAGTTTGTTATAAGCGCGTTAGCACACCTTGTTGTGTATAGTTCTTCCCGATGGGTTAGGAGAAACTTCGCTGTAGTTTTATACAAACTTCACGTCTCCAGTCGTAGCTTATTTTTTCTCTTATACGTCTTCTTCCGCTTCATGTTGTTAAATCTCCCATTCTGCCTCCAGGTCTTATTTACCTTACGATCAAAACCCTGTAATTAGTGGCATACGAACCAAATCGTTGTTTTCACTCTTCCTAATTGTGAATTTTCTTTGTTCTGTTCATTAGTTTTGTTGTCTATACGATTCCTTATCCTCATACGCACTTGCTTTTTCCTTTCTCGCTTATAAGTTTTTCGTCTTGACGATCGCGGTGTCGCTTACTGAGAGGCGAAGGCGGAGTTAGATTCTCACGTTGCTTCGCTGGCAACGGCGGATGGAGATGACGTCCGCTGCCATGCTTGTCTGGCAACGTGAAAATGTTTCACCTTTTCTGGGTTAAAAGCGACTAAATCTCCATATGGGGTACGAATAACTACCTACGACTCTCATTTGCTACAATTTCCACTAAAAAGTACTTTCATTACAGTCTGTCATCACATGTTAAATTTTGCCTACAATGTCGAGAGTTTCGGCAATTGATTGAAGTCCTTAGGGCAGTAAATAGCCTTATTATTGACCAAGACCCTTGTCGGTGAGGGCAAAAACAAAAAATAATTCTTCAACTTTTATTAGCGAATAATTATTACTAAATAAAACCCACCATATTTAATTGCAATATTTCATCAACCATGTCACATGAGCTACAATCTTCTATGCCGTGAATCCAAATCTACGTACAATATAAATATTAAATTAACATTTTTTTATTGCACCTGTTTTGCTTTATTGATCATGATGGAACTGATACATGTTTATTCTACATGAAAGGCATAATTTTTGCTGAATAAGAAATACGTGTTTGCATATAGACACTTGCTTTAAGCTATCAATTCCAAAAAGAGAGCTTTGCTGTTAATTAAAAACTCGCTTCTTGGAACTTGAATGTATAATATAATCGCATAACACGTATTAAACTCGACAAGTGCAAAGATTTACGGAGAAAACACCGTAAGCTGATCATTGGTAGCCAGATTCAATAACGATAGATAAAAACGGGCTCTGTAACATCTTACACCATACATAATTCAGAACATAATAGTATCGATATGTAGGGAGTTCTCAAACCACACTAGCTAAGATCTTCGTTGAAAGAGATTCGTTAGTCACAGATAAACTCCTAACTTCATTTGCGAATAATAGTACATTTAATTAATTTATTTCAATAATTTGGTTTTTGTTTCGGTATATTACTTGCTAGTAAACTAGTCGCACTTGCTGCTCAGCAACAGTACTATTTCAATGCAAAGAAAATGTAATGGTCTCAAAAAAATTTCACAGGAATAATGTCGACATGAATTGAATATATGATAGAATGTGATAGAATCAATAACATATTCATGTGATAGAAACAATAACACATTGTCGCGTAAAAAGTTTCTAACTACAGCGTGCACGTTAGATCATTTATTAATTCCTGCCTATTTGATAGTTAATACCTTGTTGACAACAGCTAAAATTTGAGATGTTCATGAGCAGTAACAAGACAAATCGGAAGATGAACAGCATTTCACCAGGAACGTTGTGCGATAGATTATTCCCGTTCATTATTTCTAATGAAATTGTCATTAGTAAAATGATAATAAAATTTATGCAGTATACATAGCATCATCACACACAATAGAGTTTGATTCTTAACGTTGAATGCGTCCGGCTTAAATCGTAAACAGCATAAGCAGGATCACAATTATAAACAATACTTGAAATGACTAATCACTCAACACAAATGAAACTTAATCTAGTTCTTCAAAAAACTCGCACAGCCCAGGCAGGTCCCGAGAAACAGGCACAGAAGTAAAGGCGTGGATCAGCGGCAAACTTCTCAGGTACTGGCCAGTCGTACGTAACCTGTGAACGGCAAATTAAATTCACTGAGATTGTACAGAACTAAAAACGTCAATAAGATGTTATTTAACTCACTAGTGTGACCGTGGACGCAGCCGTTGAACAACACCTAACGTTATAAGACAACTTTCAGATAATATAATGAAAAATCTGAACTTAAATTGCTCGTCTCTTTAGGAGAAAAAAATTATATACCTTATGGTAATATAAATGATATATGAATCAGCCGCCATATTTCCGGGTCTATAGATGAACACATGGAAAACGCTTCAAGACATTGACCACTAGGCATCATCTTCATGTGCGCAAAAACTCTCTAAAATGTTGGTCACTCACCCGGTAGCCGGCACACTAACTCACCCGTTGCCGGCACACCAACTCACCCGCTTGCCGGCACACCAACTCACCCGCTTGCCGGCACTCCAACTCACCCGCTTGCCGGCACACCAACTCACCCGACCAACTCACCCGCTTGCCGGCACTCCAACTCACCCGCTTGCCGGCACTCCAACTCACCCGCTTGCCCCCTGTCTCCGTATGCCGGCACACCAACTCACCCGCTTGCCGACACACCAACTCACCCGCTTGCCGGCACACCAACTCACCCGCTTGCCGGCACACCAACTCACCCGCTTGCCCCCTGTCTCCGTATGCCGGCACACCAACTCACCCGTTTGCCGACACACCAACTCACCCGCTTGCCGGCACACCAACTCACCCGCTTGCCGGCACACCAACTCACCCGCTTGCCGGCACACCAACTCACCCGCTTGCCCCCTGTCTCCGTATGCACGCGGAGTCTCGAGGAACAGCTCGTGGGCTCGACGATGACGGTCACGACGCTGCCCTGCGACAGGCAGGGCAGTTTCATAGAACGCGAGTCGCCGTCCACTATGACACTGCCTGAAATAAAAAATTAATTACAAGCGCATTATCGTCTTGCGATGACAAATTATTTCCCTTGCTTTAAATGAAATATAATACGAGCTTACGATTGTCAGCGGCTGGTAGGTGGAAACTTCCTCTCACGAGATCCACTCTTGGCTCCGGTTTAGTAAACTTTGAACATTGTTTATTCAGCTTACTTAGCTTTCAATTTTCGTTAAATTGGGTACTGTATCAGCTGCAAGTTTTTTTTCGGGCAACAGTGCGTTCATGGCAACCAACAAAAGTGAAAAAAATATGTACAAGTAAGATTCTTATCCAAGTACCTCATCCGGAACATTTTCCAAATATATTATGTAATCGCTCATGACACGTGGTTCAAGCGGCTACAATATTGGTAACCAATACTGCATTTCAATATACTATCATTTACTCCCATTTGTTTGGGCTATCGGGAATTGCACGTCTAATGAATATTTTAATGGAAAAGAATTTGCATCACTACCCAATAAATTTAATTCTCACATAGCTGGATTACTTATTTTATTTATGTTTGATAACACGAACGTTTGAGATAGTGATTTCGTTCTTTATTCGTTACATGCAACGACGTTACAATTGATTTGATAGGTACTTATTAGTCTAATTAGATGTTAGGCGTTTTCTTGCGATCATTACATTGCAATTTTTAAATTCTTCACTGACCGGTAGCGCTGAGGAAAATTGTCCCAGGCGCGGTGAGAGCGTCTGGCGACGCCAGCGCCTGCCAACTGATAGCCATGCCTTCGTCACAGCAACCTTCATTGCCTGATACGATCTGTCAAATATGTCGAAAATCCTCAAAATACTGGCAGCACTTTGAAACCCAAATTTACTTTGTACTTTGAAACCCAAATACTGGTAGCACTTTGAAACCCAAATACTGGCAATACTGAGAATAAAAGTTCGAAATTTGCAATTATTTACTGATTTACGCCAAGACAAACTGCTCCTGACTGTCCTAGTGATAAAATCGTTATGATTAACTAAATTTTGAACATGAAAATATAAAGCACCTGCAGAGAGATTGAGTACCCGGGCATAACTTGTGCAGCAGCAGAACACAAGACCGATGCACTGCTGTTTACTTTAGTCGCCAGTCTTCCATCGTCTGCTACTCGCCAGTCTTCACTATCACCCCAGCCTAGGGGTGACAAACGCTTAAAACTGATTCGGCTGAACTGAACTCAGCCACAAAAACTGTCATCTTTTAATAACAAAATGCATCAGGTTAAAGAAGCATTTGGATGGATTTCAATTTGGTTTAAATGGTAATAAAACAAATTGTTTTCCAATAAACATAAGTTTTACTCACGGTAGTGAGGTAAACTAGTGCTGGATTGTCGTGGCAAACTCCAGGCACAAACATCGGCACAAACTTCAGTAGTGGTGGATCGTTCAACAGGCTTGGCAGGTCCTGCACCACACACTTTACAAGTCCTAGCCAAATTCTTCTGCAACAATCATAAAACTGGTCAAATTTATAAGCTTGAATTTTTTACACATGATGAATTTCAGTCAGTGGACTGAAATTAAAAGTAAAAAACACGTTAAAGACAAAATATATTGAAACTTGAATCCAAAAATTATGTTACTTCATCAAAAGCATTTCAAAACATGAATTCTTCCATATGAATTTGGTTGTGTTACATATAATACTATACGTGTAAACTTTAGAGAATAGAGGGGGATGTACGGTAGTTTTAACTTTGCTCAGTGAATAAAAGTCACCAAAGCAAACTGGGGAAATGGGGGTCCTTTTACTCCCAAATCGATGTGAGTAATTTCAGGAATAAATAATCACCATCAGTGACAGATTTTTTTTCTTTGAATGGACGTAAAAATGTGAAAACCAGACTATAATACAAAATTATTT
Organism: Hyalella azteca; assembly: GCF_000764305.2. Taxonomy (NCBI): domain Eukaryota; kingdom Metazoa; phylum Arthropoda; class Malacostraca; order Amphipoda; family Hyalellidae; genus Hyalella; species Hyalella azteca. Next base: position 142,327 of record NW_025942568.1, read on the forward strand.
AAAACTGTGCTTCAAAACAGTTGGCCTACAAAAAAAACAAAACAAATTATCTCAGTACGAACATCAATCAAGTGGGCGACTCTGAGCCAATACTTGGCACCAGTGCACAACTGCTGCAGGAGGAAGCTGTCATCAGGGCCAGTGTACACAGTGCGGTAGTGGGCAAACTCTAATTCTTCGTCAGCACCGCTACATTGAAGGACAAACTCACGCTGTTCCTCATCACCTTCGTCATCATCCACTTCTGATGATATCTGGAATAGATATATGACAATGGGCATCATTTTAGTAAAAAACGCACCTTTATCTTAGTTCCACCAATAAAGTTTTATGAGATTTTACAATACTGCAACATCATCCACTTCTCATATCTGGAATAGATACATGAAAATGGGCATTATTTTAGTAAAAAAACCCACCTTTATCTAATTTCCACCAATAAAGTTTTATGAGACTTTACAATACTGCAAGTACATAAAATACTAACATAATTGAAGCAACAAAAACACTTTTATTAAGATGCAAGATAAATTTTGTCTCACAATGCAAGATGAATGTGATAATAACTTTAAGCCTGATGATATTCACATCACTTCAATTATATCCTTGCATTTGAGAGTGAAATAAATTGTATGCCACTCATTAACAAATATGAAGTAAGGCTAAATCTAAGACAGACAAAAAACGAAAAAAAACACCACAAAAGTCTGACCTCTTCCCAGTGCACCATAAGGGCTCCAGGTTTTTCAAAAACAGAGGTGATCTGCACCGGTCCAAGCCACCGCACTTCACCATATTGCTGTAGTAGTGATGTGAGTAAGGCAGGAATAGAAGCAGTGAACGTAACGCTGACTGAGACTACACCATGCAGATCTGGCACACTGGGCAGGCTGAGTGACAGAAAGCCTCAATTAATAAACTTATGCCTACTAAATTATAACTATTTCTTGCTACTTGAATGCATTTTCATATCACTGGCTAGCAGTTCTGGACATTTGCAAAATTTTCGTTATCCTAACTTGAACTTTGTGAACAATAATATTGAGGAGAGCTGTATGTAAACTCGGTGCTTGATGTCAAATATTTAATTTATAACTAAAATCTACATAGTATGTTTCTAAACAAACCCTCAGTAAGCCAAGGCTATCTCAGATACCAAAGACCTGCTTCTCTGACATTGTATATTCACAAGTATGCTATCTTATAAGATAAAATCACAGCCATTACCATCCTGCTGGGTTTATCTAATATTTAGTACAACATGCAGCTTCTGGTTATTAAAAAAAATTCAAGCCACTGAACTATGAACGGATTTTTCATGAACACATCAAAATCAATAAATAAATATTTTAAAAAATCAATGATTCTCACCAATTTCTAAGTGCAGCTTGCTTTTGAAATTTTGAGATCGATTCTTTGGTGATCATAACATGAGTATTGCTGGAGCTGTGTTTGCCAGGTTCATAACTCCTGCCAGCTTCAGAAGACAGCACCTGGCCATGTTCTAGCAGTTCTTGGGAGCTTCTCAGGGACTCAGAGAGAAGCTTTTTGCAGTCAAGAAGAGGTGACAGTGCCTCTTCTTCCACCTCAATTATAGTTCAACTAGTTTAAATCAAATTGCATTCAATAAATTCTCTGTGCTCTTAGGGATGAGGAATAAAATGTTCCTAAAATGAAAATTTACTTTTGAACAGCCTTACCCTCTGACCCTCTTACCCTCCTTACTTTTGAACAGCCTTACCCTACTTGACCAAGCTAAATGAATATTTTTAAATTTATAATCAACCCATTTTAAGCACAATAAAATTTGGGATAAATAGATGGTTCTGCTGAAGGTATACATCAAGTGACAAATATTCAAAATTTAAATAATTTTATGCACCAATAAAATTCCAGTGATTTATTATGTATTTGAATATTATAAATGCCAACTCACTTGTTCAAGTTTTGCAAGAAGTTCTTGTTCTCTTGTACTAACAACTTCGAGAAGCAGTTGCCTTAGCTTTGAGCATGACTCTTTCACTTGTTTCCTGCTAGTTGTGAGGCTCTCAGTTACCTGCAGGAAAATGTAGTTTCTAAATGAGGCACCAATTTAATAAATTTTTATTCATTTGAGTGGAAATTTAAAGTGAATAATTTATACACCAATGGAAAGTGAAAGATTCAAAACTTATATTCAAACATGGAATTAAGCAGCCATGGCAGCAATAGTGGAATCAAATCTTTTTAATCGGTCACATCTTTGGGTAGGATGCTTTTAGTTTAGCTTACCGTTTAGAGGTTTGCAAGGGTGACATGTAGAACATTTATGTAAGGGAGCCATGTTTAACATTTATACATAATTAAAAAAAACTTCAAATTTTTCTCTTTTCATTGGTTCATAAATAATTCACTTTAAATTTGTACTTAAATGAATACAAATTTAATAAATTGGGTCTAACATATAGAATAACCCAGTATCTTAGAAAAGTATGCATGAAACAGAAAGTTAATTGCATCAATATTTTAATGGGGAATTTAATGCCATTCAACACATACCCATCATTTGATACTTGATTGCATAATATTGATTTAAAAACAAATATTCAACAAGTATTCTAATGGCACTCGTCACTTAAGTTGCTACATAAGTAAACAGCAACAAATGAAAAATAACAGAACATAAAAGTACTGCCATGTTTTAAGTTTGAGAATAATGATTTGGAGAAAATGATCTTCTATATTCTTTCACAATATCAACACTAAATTTTAATAAAAATTAAAACAGCCTGATATTTACCATGCATGCAGTTTCATCAAGAATTAGGAAAAATTTGATCAACTCAATACAATTCAACTAGGTATAGGTATATTTGGTCATGGAAACTGTTACCATGAATTTAATTTATGTTCAAATTATCAATTGTTCAGATTTCTTGCTAAAACAAATGGCATTTTCTACATAATGAAGACTGCTCAGTGTTGGCTGTGTAGCAGTATTAGTTATTACTATCAATGCTTTTGTCTTGCTGAAAATGCATCATTTACAAAAGTATTTAGCCCTAAAAACTTAAAAGCAAAGAAAATTTGACATAAATTCACATCTTTATAGAAAATTTTCTTCTATAAAGCTCCATCATCGGCTTGTAGAATCTAGAATTCATATTAAAAAATCTCAAATTAATACAATTGAAAGTCACAGAACTGAAATTAAAATCTAAATTTACAAATAATAGACAGAGCACAGAAAAACCTATCTATTCAAAATTTCAAGGGGATAGGAGCCAAAAGCTGAATTCAAACGGGGCCCAAGTTTAAAAATGTACAAGTATTCTAAAATATGCAGATCTGAAGTATACTGAAGGTGGAAACTAACACCCTAAAGTCACTGTCAGAAACAAGACAAGTGCGAAACATCACACTGCTCAGTAACCCTAGAATAAAGATTGAGTGACATCATCCCAATGTACCCAGATGCACATTGTGCACAACAATATTGACAAACCAAGGATGATCACATATGAACAGGGAGCATATCCCAAAAGAAAGAACCTATTTTAAAATTTTGTTTACCAGCACAATATGACAATTGATATTAAGGAAGTATCTATTGAAGAAGACTTTCAATTCTCTTGCCATAGCTTTGGACCTGGCACCAAAGTATTGAAAAGAACAATACACAATGTTCCTGCTATTGCGCTTGGGAGCAACCTCACTGTATAGCTTTGACATTAAAATCTTGATTTTATTTCTGGCAAGTTTGGTGTTTACCCAAATCAAGAAATTAATGTCAAATCAATACAGTGAGGCTGCTCCCAATCACGATAGTAGGAAAGTTGTTTATTGTTCATGTTCCATTTTACATTTTTAAATAGATAGGTTTTTAGTGTTCTGTCTATTATTTGTAAATTTAGATTTCAATTTCGTTGTGACTTTCAATTGTATTAACTTGTAATTTTTTATATGAATTATAGATTCTACGAACAGAGAATGGAGCTGGAATTTAACATATTTTCTATAAAGATATGAATTTGTGAAGAATTTTCTTTGCTTTTACCTTTTAGTAAACTTGCAACTTAACTTCAGCAAACAAGTGGCATCAATTATTTAGCCCTATATATATATATATATATATATAAAGGCTATATTCAATTTGAGTTGTAAACATATAGAACTTACCTGATTTTCAGCAAGCAGCAAACTCTTCAATAGATCAAGGAGTTCATCATTATGTCTTTGAAGGTGTGAAATAGAATCCTGCAAATCCTCTTGTATTTTTGCTTTTATTTCCTCTTTATATGATACAATATTTATTACATCCATGGCAATGGTTCAGGACTTGATTAGGCAACAAAATGATAGTCAACCATTAGGAACATTAAGGATTGGTAGTCACTTGCTATAGGTACTTACTAGTCTATATACTACATACAAATACTTTCTTTTAGAATATTTCAGACTCAAATTACATTACAATCTGTTTGGACGTCACCTATATAGCAATTTTTGCTAAGTAAATAGAGGTGAAGCTGATGAAATACAAATTTTTGTAGCCAACATGAAGACAAGCACAGCAGAATGGGTTTCTACAAAATGAACAACAAAACTGGTACATGAGCAATGCTGCATCCTACAGTCCACCTGGTGCATGGTTAGGAAGCAGGGCAGCTATGTTCAACTAATTTGGAGTAGAATTGAATAATTGTGCCCATCCATATGATATCCCCCCATCTTTCAAAGTTTTATATTACATACCACACCTGCAACACCGCACCACAAATTCACTTCAGCACCTGCAACACAACAATACAAATTATCTTCAGCGGTATAAAATATTACCTGTTCCATGTTGAGCAGAGCAATGTTCCAGTGTCCAAGTGATTTTAAAGTTCTAGCTTTCACAACCAATGTTTCTGACCTACAAATATTACAATCCCTGTATACATTGTATTTTTAAACAGAAACCTAGTTTAAATGCAGCCTTCAGCTCTTATCCCATTGAAATTGTAAATAGATAGGCCTGTCACCTCATGCGTATCTGTTGTTTTTTCTTTTGGAAATTTTGGTTTTTATCTTCCATGTGAATTTTAGTTTTCTAATTGATTCTGCTTGTCTTATAGGTTTTAAACTGATGATGGAGCTGGACTCTGAAACATTTCCATTCTCAAGAAATGAATTTTTTGGCAGATTTCTTTGCTTTCAAATTCTTGTATACAGATGACAAGTTACACAATGATGATGTAGCAAAGGTTTCAATAAAAATAATTAAACCTTTATAAAAAACTGATAATAATGAAATGCAAGAATTTCAACTGTCTAAATTTAAACCTTGGCTGGTGCTGGCCCAGAGACCTAATCCTACAGTACTACCTAGTACTTACTGCCTCTTCTCAAAAAGAGAAGGACTTGGAAGATGAAGGGGAGGGGCAAGAAAGCCAGCCAGGTTCCTGACACTGGTGGCTGGACAGACCTTTTGCTTTGGATTTGGGGCATGGTGACTCAGAAAAAGGATATTCCACAGTCTGGAATTTACAACGGCCATCAGCAAAGCATCACATAGCCATTTTGTTAGAAGGAAGGAGAAAGGGAGAACAAGCCAGGTAGAAGTGACATTAAAAGAGAGGCTAGAGGGGTATGAAAGTTTGTGTTAACATGTTAAGTGCAGCATGACCCACTGTTGGGTTGTACCTCCAGTTAAAAATACCAACGCCCTGAATATGACATAGCTGCACTTACAGTGTTAAGGGGGAGATGAAGAAAAAACGAGGGTAAGAAAAATTCAAAAGGAAAATTTATTTGGTTTATTATTGCTAAATCCCATTTATTGCACTGTATAGTTTACATCTATATTAGCTGTAGGAATCTTAGGCCCTGAATGACTATTTGTGTTCTATTAAAATATTGATGCAGTTATTCTAATTTTATTATTGCTTTCTTTCTTCCTTGCACCCTCCTGGCCATGGCCTCCACTTTTGTCAGCCTCCGCTTCTCCCTCATTCTCCATGCACTCTCCAAATTTAAATATATAATATCACAAATTGTGATATTTTAAATCTGGTACCGTACGAGGTGAGGATATTGTCAATAATAATATATGTACTAGAAGATCCACATATACCTACCATATATGTGGATCTATGTGTATATCCTCATATACACATGAGAAAAATATATAGGCCACATGAAAGCCAAAGTGTGGCCTATATATTTTTTAAATATTTTATCAATAATATTGCCTCCTCTTTTAACGTAAATTGCAAGCTTTTTGCCGACGATGCTGTTCTATATGTCTCAAGAAGTTCCTATAGTGAAGCGAGTGATTATGTTTCGGAGCTAACAGCAAATTTGTCTACATGGCTCTTAAAAAACAGGCTTGTGGCTCATACAGATAAAACTAAGTTGATGCTCTTTACTCCCAGACCTGTTACAATGGCGTTTCTGGTATGTCCTCGTCATCCTCAGGCATGTCAGAGTCAGTTTCTGACATGGTCTTGATCTTCTTGGACACACACAGCTATTAAATTATATTGACAAGAATTTTGAACATACAAATAATAATATAATGACAAAGATAATAAACACAAACACACTCACACAACACAATGACTTTGTAACAGAAAGGGACACAGTTAATGCAGAATACAATACAACAGGAATCGGAGAATACAATACAACAGGAATACAACAGGAATAGCTAACCAAAATTTTAGTTTTGCCTACTAGAATATGAAAAATTAAGCTGGCTCGCACGCCTTTTCCTACCTATTACCTCTTCTCATGGAGAGAAGAGGAGGGGGGAGGGGCGAGAAAGCCGACCGGGTTCTTAAACTTAAAGTCAAACACTTAGCTCAGGCTGCTCAGCCAGTACAGTATACTCGCCAACTCGCGGTGTACAGATAAGTGTGATTAAGAATTAAAAAAAATAAAGGTTTGTGGAAATATGAATATTCACAATAATGACGTTAGTCACAAATAGACTTTGATACTTTAATTTCTGAGCAAAATCAATTGAGTTTACTGCATGAACCCCACTCTCACGGGTACAGAGCACAATCGTAAGGTGTTTACCGTATGAACGCAGCTGACTCTCTCGTCTCCATCTCTATTTATTCTCTCCGTCAATACAATCACGATAAGAAAGCTTGATACTGCAATCCGCATATTCATCAAAAACATATCTTCTGAAACTCGGAGGAGTGAGCAAATTGGGGGCTTAGGAGAAACCAAGAATTTATTGATGATTGAGTTAACGCTTATGAAAGATAATTTTCGAAAACGTTTGATGTAATTCTAGGCGACAAATGTGGTGTGGTGTATGAGTTATGTGGGATACGTATGACACTTAGAGTAATTATATGCCTTCATATGAAGGCCAAAATATGAATTCGTTCATATGAAGGCCGGCCTGAACGAATGAACCCGCCTGCTGGACGAAAGGGAGCCAGTAGATGCAGTGTACGGTGTACCTCGATTTGCCAAGGCTTATGACAGTGTCCCACATGAGCGGCTGTTGCGTAAATTGCATTTTTTGGGAAATTAGAGTAATGTACTCAAATGGATCAATGATTTTCTAGTAGGGAGGCGACAACGTGTCAGTATTACTGGGTCCGTATCAGACTGGGCTTCAGTGAGCAGCGGCGTGCCACAATGAAGCGTTCTCGGGCCTGTTTTATTCGTCGCGTTTATAAACTATGTCAGAAGCTTTGTCTAGCGTGTGCTCGATGTATGCTGACGACGTACAAATTTATAATACAGTGAAGAATACGTCGCAAAAAGTACAGTTGCAAGGTGATCTTGACAAGTTGGTTGATTGGGCTGATAACTGGCAGCTGCTTTTTAACGCTGACAAATGTAAAGTAATCCACCTTGGCAAGAATAATGAACAGCAAGATTACAGTATGAGAAGCCACGGTTGCAGCAACAGATAAATGATGTCGAAGTCAACAATGGAAAAAGGTTTATGAGTTAATATCGACAATGAGTCGAAATTTTCTGAACATATTTAAGGTCAAGTTGATTAAGCCAATAAACGGCTTGGACTGATCAGACGCTCATTCGAGTTCCTCGATGCAGAAGCGCTGAAGCAGTTGTTTGTTGCTGTCGTGCGCTCGAACTTAGAGTTTGGAAACGTCGTGTGGTCACCGAAACTTGAAAAGGACAAAAATTTAGTCGAAAGTGTTCAAAGACGTGCAACAATTAAGGATAATTCCGGGCTTGAAAGGCAAGTCCAATGATGAAAGATTGAAGATTATGAAGCTTTCAAGCCTCAGTTATCGACAGGATTACTAGAATTTGAAACAAGAACCAACACCAGGGGCTACGTCTATAAACTAAAAAAACTGCGTTGCAACACATCCATGCGACAACATTTCTTCTCGCTTCGAGTCACCGACATGTGGAACAGCCTGCCTGATAGCATCGTTGACACTGCTTCAATTTTGCTTTGCTTAACCGCCCGACCTCCTTGCCGATTCTGACCAGAAACTGGCGCACAGAGCTGGGATCGAACCCGCGCCTGCCTCTCTGCGCCAATCTTTGTAATCTGAAATTTTAACCCTATGCCACCCTGCCCAGTTGTGGGATCTCGCTATTCTAGCCTCAAAGTTCATGAACACATTTTAAAAGGACACCCACAAACTTTAAAGGTATCAGGAGGGTTTTTCAAACAAGGAGAGATGGCTTTTCAATTTTATTTCTTAGATCTTGACATTTGAGGGAGGCCACTAGAAGAGTAGCTCAGACCAAATACCTGCCAACGTTACATGAATCAGTACACAGAACACATACATATCATAGGTCGTATCAGCTGACAACATGACAGTTATGGAAAGACAGGGTTCCAAAAGTCGGATCACTTGTGAATCAAGTCACGAAAAGTATAAGAATTGGCAACATGCTATGGGCCTATTTCTTCAGTGCCGACACTTCTATTCTATCCGGGTAGCTGAACACTGCGACAGGAGCTATCGTTCGGATCTACGCCTCTCAAATCTGTTTCTCTCTGCTATGGTTAATCACGTTGAACTGTGCGACTACCTGTGTCAGAGAGTGATTTTATGAGACTTGATTTCACCTGCGGTTGTTCGAATATAAGAATTTTGGAATCGCTGCATTTTTCCGAACGGAAATCTAGCCTTAATAGTGCCTGCAGTTTTTTCCTCTTAAAATTTTAGTCCTTGGATCTCTATATTCCGTCGTCCTTTTTTTTCATTACCTGTCTTTTTATGTGTAAGCGAGATGGGAGCAACGTCATATATGTGAAAGCCATCACAGGCACTCTAAAGTACGATAGTTAATAATTCTCTGTCAATACGGAGCACAATATATTATTGAAGCGAGACGAAAGTACAGTTAAGAAGAATCAGCGCGATTGCGTCGAAACTAAAAATGGACGTCTGTTATCGATACAGTCACGACCTGGCGACTTGTACTACTCTATATTCTCGCACTACTGATCAAACTTTTTCAGGTAATGTATACGAGGTTAGAGTGATATATGTTCAACTTAGAATTTGTTTAGAATGCTTCCTTCTGTCTTATTAATTTTGGTCACGTTCAAATTCGCACTTGTAGCAAGCATAATATAAAACGTTACCAGCGTTGAGAGAACAAAAGTCTCCGAGAGAAGCTTTCGCAAGCAGATGTTATCCAATAGAATGTGTAGATAAATAACAATGCAGAAGAAATCTTATTTATTCAATCATGAGATCAACAAATAAACGACAGAATTACTTCAGAACCGCATATCAAGTCATACTATAAATGATATGATTCGTCATCAAATATTAGCAACAAGCAGTCAGAAGCTAGTTTTGTGGCATAAGTTGGAAAATTTTAAGCATTTAATGTAAACACTATAATTAATTACTATTGCACCAATCACATAGGACTCAATAACAAAATATTTCATGCAATCAGAAAAAAACAAACGCAGCATAAAGATGCTTGTGAATTGATTATAAAAATAGAAGCGAATTGATCATATTGAATTTTAAAGTCCGTTCAATCCGGGAGACCCTCGGCTGAAATGTAGTCGCCAGAAAAGCTGTCTGGTGAAAATTCCGTTTAAACTGACGCTACTAATAGTTTACTGTATTCAAATCCTTTTCTGTGCTTGATTTACTCATATCATGACTGAAAAAAATGGTTACCAATTAATGTACTCACGAGCGAACATACATAAAAATGACAAAACTACCAAAATGTCAATCCCGTATTATAAGTGTATCTCTACCACACGAAATGTTAGAAACTAAACTGTACGTCATTCCCATGCCATAAACAGAACACACTAAACGTTACAATATGTATATTATCGTAAACCAAATAAACGCACTCTTTCTGAATTAGAGTAGAAATAATTTCTTACGCACCGTCCTGTTTATGAATCAAAATACTAAGCTTTTTGAGAATCTCTCTCATCCGGTGCCCGCTGATAGATTGGTTCAAAACAATGTCCATTTGCATCATTATCGCATGACACAAAAGGATACGCAAAAATTTTTTACACCTTATATCGAGCCAGTATTGCCTCTCAAAACACAGTTTTCGACATTATGAGGTAAAACAGAAAGCTATACTACCCCCGTTAGATACTTCATCATCTATGAAAACTACCTCGACGTCTTGTTTTACTCCCCCCTCCCTATGTGGTTGATTGTCATGGAAAATAGATGAGAAACTGCAACAATATTCAGCTTTTGAACGTTGTATTACCCAAAACCATGAAAAAGTTCAGATCAAGCTTTTGAAATCAATGGATGATAAATTTAACTCGAGTATACTTGCTGCTTTACAAAATGGCAACATATATTTTATAGATCTGCCGCTTCTTAAAATTTATTCGCATAAAATTCTACTATCATAAATAAAATAAATGCCCATAATGATCATTTGCTACATGCTCATTTCATATCTTACGCAACATTCATCGCATAAAATTATTAATTTCTTAAGGTTCAGATTGATAACAGCTTGTGAAGCGTCAAATTCGTGTCCTTTTAAACAGTGATTTACTGCTTTATTTAGCCTCACGAGGTTCCCACTAGGTGTCGAAGAAGATTCCGTCGGCAGAAGCTCAGCAGACGAATGAGAACAGTGATTAGTAGAATCAGAACCGTTTGAATCCCGTGATAGATTATGGCATCGCCTATTAGCCTGTAGCCTCGTTTGTATACCACTTGAAGATGCTTCTCCGTCATTAGTTCGATTTTCAGAGAGACATTTAGACTTCACTTTACTTAAGCGCTCAGAGCGGCGTTTAGGTACTATCCATTTTATTTCAATGGTATCGCTTTCTTCTGTGCTATCATGTTCCTCATTACCTCTTATGTTCTTTTCCGGTTGCAGCCAATCTTCAAAAGATTCTTCATCACAAAACTTTATTACAGAATTTGCTCTATTTTTTACTGGAACTTTGGTATTGCGATCTGTTAGCCGTGTATTACCATGTTCGCTCTTGGTTGCCGTCGAATTTTGTGATAAAAGATTGGTGTGGGTATCGCTTGCTGGTGTTTGACCCAATTCATAATTAAATGTTTCTTTGATACGTTCATCCGGAATGATGTCAAAAAGAGAAGAAGTCGTTGGTAATTCACACACAAATTCGTTTTCGATGCAGTTACTTGTGCTATATTCTTCGCATAAAATTTCTTCTCCAAAGGATCCTTCCATTGTTGAGTAACAGCCCATCTCGTCGGATGACTTTTAAGTCTTCTATTGTAGACTAGATTATTCAGAGTCAGTTTTTTCTCCTTGTATAATATGTCAGCACGAGACTTTAGCACGACTTTCAAGCCCCGATGATGGTTCAGCCACGAAGCCCCACCTTCAAGAAAAAAGTAAGTATTTACCAGGAATTTCATCAGATTCAGTTTAAAAATTTCAAGAAATTTTATTCAAGAGATAAGAGTTAATAAACACGATAGAAGGCCGATCTCTTGGAGTCGAGGAATTTTCGGTTGCTCCTACATATTAGACTAATGCTAAGTTAGTTCAAGCATCTAGATTTATTTTCAAACTGCTTCAACTTAGAACGTACTAACTTTTGATAAAATTTGAAAGCTCGAATGAGATGAAGTTTAGAAAAGCCAATTCGTCATAATATTACGACGTTTAGAGCAAACACAATTCATTCCCAAGTGAAATACAATTTTTGCAATATCTGAAATTCGTAGAGTTTTAAACTTACATGGAAACATTGGGTAAGTTGGATACAACTCGAAAATTAACATCTCAACTTACTCACGCTTAATATTTATTAAATAATTTCCATGTCCTGACTAATCTGGTGGTTTGCAAGTTTACAGCTAGAGACTCATTCTTGATGATGGGAATTTCGGCTAAGGAAAGCCTGTCGGAGACCACCACTGCTGTGTTTCGAATGGAGTTTAATGATCCCTTCCCTCAATGACATAGCCTATAACACTTCTTAACTGTAACATTATAAGCCGCAATCCACCAGACAGATCACATCCATTGAAGTAGACTAATTAGCCCACAGGAAAACAGCCTGCAATAATTGTCGTCTGCCGGTGACCGAAAAAAAATATGCACCACTCTGACACAGCGCGCCGGAGCCTTGCAGTAAATTTGAGGACCGCCACCAAGGCTCCAACCGGTCCGTGTTCATCCTTTGCATCGAATCAGCCCACGGTCGAACGGCGGTTCGTTGATGGACGATAGATTTTGGAACAGAACTATGCTATTTGAAACCATAACTCCAGATGCTGTGAGCTATAAGTTACGTAATTTATCGAAGTTCCGGCAGTCACCAGTCGGCGGACGATATATTTTAGCTATAAAACTTCTTGACTGTAACATTATCAACCGCAAGTCACCAGACAGATCGCATCCATTGAATTAGATCAATCAGCCCATATGAAAATAGCCTTAGGTAGTATGGCCCAGCATCGTCAGCCAAAACGCGAAAAATGTTACACCACCCGGACGGAGCGCGCCGGAGCTTTGCTGTGAGTATAATGTCCGCCACCGTCCCATCCGTATCTGTCCCGTGTATCGAATCAGCCTACGGTCGAACGGCCACTCTTCGTAGGACGATAAATTTTGAGGCAGAACTTTGCTATCTGAAACCTAACCCCAGATGCCGTGAGCTAATTTAACGAAGCTGCGATAGTCATTCGTCGTAGGACGTTAGATTTTTGAACGGAACCATGCTCTCTGAAATCTAACCCCAGATGCTATGAGCTAAAAGTTACGTTCGGTGGTGCACGGCATTATTCATGCAGTTCTACTGGCGAACTAGGCTGATTTATCGCAATCCGTTGTACGCTGGTTGCAGTTCTAGCTAAAGTCAGGGTATGAAGTGACGATTCGATGTAACGTTCAGTGGTGGACCATCATTGCACTCTGGGTTCGCTTAGGAATATGGTGGTGTAAAGCTCTACATAACCAACACCAGGGGCCACGGCTATAAACTAAAAAAAACTGCGCTGTAACACATCCATGCGACAACATTTCTTCTCGCTTCGAGTCGCCAACATGTGGAACAGCCTTCCTGATAGCATCGTTGACGCTCCGAGTATTAACGCCTTCAAGAACAGACTGACGTAGCTATGCATGAGCATATGTTCAGTCTTAAAATGCCTAGCAAATTACGGACCCAGGGGCCGTATTATCAAAACTTCGTAACTTTTTGTACTTCCGACAAAATAGTTACGTGTTACGTAAGTACACCCTAATTTTGGCATTATCAAAACATTCGTACGTAAGACTTAGCTAAAAGCGTACTATCAAAACCATCTGGCCAACTGACCAATCAGAGGCTTTGGATTTGTTTACATCCTGTTAACTTCGATGGCGGGAATCGATGCCTTCGATGGTATCGACTATCGAATGCTGTCTGTCGGTATTGCTCCTTGTTGGTCCAGAAAAAGCCGTTCTAAAATAGTTGTGAACTCTTTTTAATGAACAGCCTGAGTTGAAGAAGAAATCTGTGTGCGGATCTAAAAATTATGGTTGGCAGAGATATAAAGTACCGACTAGAAGGAATGAATGATGAGAGTTGGGCGCGAAAGCTTTGTTTTGGCGCTTGTAAAATATAACGTAATATGCATTTGCTTGTAAAATATAACGTAAAAGGAAAACGAAATCAGTTTCTGCCATTAACTCAGTTGAATTTTTTTCCAATACTACTGTTTAGCACGATCACATATTTTGATCGTGCAAATGTTGCGCGATCAAGTAGTGGAGATATCACAAGTAGAGTCATCATTCTATGCGTGTGTATAATAATAATAATAATAATAGCGGTTTAAGCGTTATTAGGCCGTAGGCCTGTCGCCGATTCTTAACATCGCAGAACATTCACGGCATTTTGCGGTCTCGAACTCGCAACTCACTGCTACAATTCTGCTAAGATCGAGTTCCAAAGGCCGGATCCCTTGTGAATCAAGTCACGAAAAATTCAAGAATCGGCAACAGGCCATGGGCCTATTTCTTCAGTGCCGACACTTCTATTCTATTCTTTAATTAAAACAAGAAGATGTCATGGGCGGGTTACTGACGGCTGGATTAATATGCGGCTGATTACAAAAATATACTAGGCTTTCTATTCAGGGCTGAGTGGCGTACAGTACAGGCTTGGTGGTGCACGGCTGCGCTCCCTCAGCTAACGCCAGTCTTGTCGCGTCGGAGCACCGCATGACGATGCTGGTAAAAGCTTCCAGGACCGGACGGGTTATTGTCTCGTTTTGAGTTCAGTATTTCTAATGTGGTTCATTGGGACTATGGACTAGAGATGCCAAGTGAGGTGGCGACTCACGTAGTTGTGGTCAAACCAATTAAGTTTACGTTTTATATAAATCTAGAACCTTGATTGCTCATAAGTTTATTAAAAATACTAGTTTTCGGTAGCAGTCTTGATTCTTATACGATAGTATATCAGAAGTTTGATTTTCAATTCTCTGTGGTACTTCTGTTGGTATTTCTTACGATTGACTGTAGGACCTGTTCATCTGCCTAGTAATCGTTGTGTTTATGGTCGCATTATTTCTTTTTGGTGCTGGCTTGTTGTTGGATACATTTTGTCTAGATCGATAATTTGAAATCTAGGACTTCTATTGCTACCACAGCCATGATCGTGGGGATCCTCCCGTCGGTTCTCATGACACCCACGATACGTTACCAATTGCATTGGCACTAGGTGCGCCGTATCGTATCCTCTCTGCTTGTCTGGTGTAGCCTACGGTTACAGTGAAGAGCATAAAAATTAGTGCATTGGTAGATGCATGTAGTTCAGATAGCTTTATTCGTGCAAACACTGCAAAAATGCTTAGGCTCAAAGTCGTCCCTTGCCCCTTAGAGATTTCTATGGCCACAACGTTACATAGTGTAGAGTCGCTAGGATATTGCTACCTCGAAATAACGCTAGATGGACAACGCTTGCCATGCACACGCCTAGGCGTTTTGAACGATTCGTGTCGTGAAATTTTATTACAGCAACATAATAGAACTTACAGCAGCAACATAATACCCTTACATTTGGGTACGGAGGCGGAAAACCCCTAATGGTTGTTGACAATAACACTGGGAGCTGGGCACTTACGACTGCTGCCGTGCCAGAGCCGCCCCTAGCTGTTGTTCCATAACTTGCCACCTAATTGTAGGCCTATAGCTGCTAAATCCCGACGTTTTAGCAAGGACGACCAGGAATTCATTGCCGAGCAGGTGTTCCTCCTGCTCAAAGAGGGCATTATTGAGACCAGCACCTCTCCATGGAGGGCGCAGATTGTTGTCGCTAGAGACCCTTCGAACCGGCATAAGAAACGAATGTGCGTAGACTACTCTCAGTCTCTCAGACCTCAACCAATATACCGAACTAGAAGCCTACCCGTTACATAGAATCGATGATATGGCGAACAAGCATGCTGGTCACAAAGTATTTTCAACATTTGATCTTAAAAGCGCATATCACCAGATAAAGATTCGCGATTAAGACAAGAAGTTTACTGCCTTTGAAGCAAATGGAAGGCTTTATCAATATTCCAGAATCTCTTTCGGTGTCACAAATGGCATGGCAGTGTTACAGCACGCAATGGATAAGATGGTCGAAGATGAAAACCTAAAGTGCAACCTCCCTTATCTCGGCAACATTACTGTGGCCGGAAGAACACAAGCGGAACACGGATATAATCTGCAACGTTTTATGCAAGCGATCAAGCGTTGAAATATGACGCTTAATGAATCTAAAACTATAAAATCAGTGACAAACATCAATATTCTTGGTTATTGCGTGGGAAACGGGGTCATTAAACCGGATTCGGAAAGACTTCGTCCCCTTCAGGAGCTCACACCACCAACAAACAAGTCCTCCTTGCAGAGAGCTCTGGGTATGTTTGCTTTATACGAAATGGATTGAAAATTTTTCAGACAAGATTAATCCGCTGGTCAACTCTAAATCCTTTCCACTCTCCCAAAGCGCCCTGTCAGCATTCGGAAACCTGAAGGCTGAACTTGCCAGGGCAACTGTAAGGTCAATTGACGAGGAATTGCCTATATGGTGGAATGCAATGCTTCAGACGTTGCGGTGTCAGCAGTCCTGAACCAGGGCGGACGGCCAGTGGCCTTCATGTCAAGAACTCTACATGGAAGTAAATTGTTCTTCCCAGCAGTCGAGAAAGAAGCAACGGCCATCGTGGAATAGGTGCGTAGAAGGATCTATCTTCTGGCTAGACGCCCATTCATATTGATCACGGATCAACGTTCAGTTGCCTTTATGTTGGACAGATGGAAAATGACAAAGAAATAGAACAACAAACAACAACAATACAATTGTGGAGATTGAAGCTTGCATCATTCAGCTACTCGATAAAATGTCGTCCAGGGAAGGATAATGTAACTGTAAATGCGCTAACCAAGGGCCAAGGCCTTTTGCTGTTCCGCCCCCTCGTCATCAACGCTCGTCGAAATACATAATGGACTTAGTCATAATATAACTGAGCATCCTCGAGAGCAGGTTGTGTGGTGCCTAAGAGCTCTTCGATTGCTTGTTGTTTGCTTTGTAACCTTGCACGTACGTTGCCCCCATTCTCTCTTCTCGTTCTTGCTGACGCAGCGATTTTATTATTGACACGTCTTTCTACTGAGTGTGCTCGTTATTCTTTTGCGGCGTGCCACGTGCTTGACTAGTTGCACGTAGTATTCGATCTAGCATAAGCGTAATTTTGATTGTAGCCACAGCAGCCGTTCCGTCTTGGTTTTCGCCTAACCTCATGGAAACGGCCGAGGGATGGAGGGGAGAGGACGCGGGTGCCTTAGTTGCTCGACTGTTAACAACAGGAAGAGGACAGTCAGTTGTTCTTCGTGTGAGGGATGTTACCATCTCTCATGCGTAGGGCTGACTAGAGCACAGGCAGACACCTTCGGGCGTTGGCTTTGCCCGGGTTGCTTGGGTAGAGCCAGTGTCGGTATAACAGAAAGACCCATAGATTTCGACTTCTTGGGGTATGTTTCTCGGTGTTGTGCCAATGGTAGAGCACTGAAAAGGGTGCCCCGGGGAGCTGTGGTCTGCGCAGCAGATGCTCTGCAGAAACTGCTGGAGGCGGCGTTAAGTGAAGACAGTACTCCATTAGCGTGGGGTAGATNATTTGCAAGAACCCGAAACGTCGACAGAAAATGCCTCACCAGAAGCGAACCGGATCAAGAGGGATTCTGAGGGAGAGATGGTTCCAACTGGAACAGATTCAGTCGAAGGAAACGACCAAACATTACCCTCGGTTACTTCAAAGAGATCTTCTTGCCCGTGTAAACCTCCAAAACGAAACGGTTTTGAATAATTAGCTTCGTTAGGCTGACGTTTTTCCTGTTTCGTTTGCATTTACTTTAGTTTAATTGTTCTCCCATGTATCCTGCTTCACAATATGATAAATGCGTTCATGTGCCCATAATAACCGACTACCTTTGGTTTAAAATTTTCAGGTGGGAAGAATGTCATGAAATTTCTGTTATTGCGCCATATGTACATAATATTCCTTACTATAGTTCCTACGAGTGATTTACTTCGCTCTAGAACTAATGACTATTGTTAGCATTGATTCGGCTCTTGTACGTTCAAGACTTAGAACTACTGTTCTCCTTGTAAGTATTCTGTAAATAGTTTCTTTATGTGTAAAACCTTCATATATGAATATATTCCCATTACGTTGCCGTTTTTCCTGTTTTATAGTGTTGTTATTTTCTTCCAGGATATGTGTTCTTGTTGAATAAAGCTCTTGATGAGTTACCTCGGCTTTCGCTTACAACATCATACTTGGAGCGTCAACGATGTTATCAGGGAGGTTATTCCACATGTCGGTGACTCGAAGCGAGAAGAAATGTTGTCGCAGGGATGTGTTACAACGCAGTTTTTTGTTTATAGCCGTGGCCCTGGTGTTTATTCTTGTTTCAAATTCTAGTAATCCTTCTTGGACCTTGTATAAACCGTGGGTATACTTGTATACTTCAATGAAGTCACCACGCAGACGTCGATACCAGAGGCTTGGAAGCTTCATAATCTTTCTTCACCTTTCTTCAAAAGGCTTGCTTTTTAATCCCGGATTTACCTTCGATGTACTCGTAAGAGCGACTGATCAGTCCAAGTCGTTTATTGGCTTTATTAACTTGAGCTTCAATATGCTTAAAAATTTTCAACTCATTGTCGACATTAACTCCTAAATCTTTTTCCATTGTCGATTTCGACATCATCACTCTGTCGTTGCAACCATGTCTTCTCACACTGTAATCTTGATGTTCATTATTCTTGCCAAGGTGGATAACTTTACATTTGTCAGCATTAAAACGCAGCTGCCACTTATCAGCCCACTAAACCATCCAGTGAAGATCACCTTGCAACTGTACTTTTTGCGATGTATTCTTCACTGTATTATAAACTTTTGTGTCTTCAGCATACATCGAGCACACGCTAGACACAGCTTCTGACATCGTTTTTAAATGCAACTAATGAAACAGGCCCGAGAACGCTACCTGGTGGCACGCCGCTGCGCACTGAAGCCGTCTGTTACGGTCCCATTAATACTGACACGTTGTCATCTCCTTACTAGAAAGTCTCTGATCCATTTGAGTACATAACTCTCAATTCCAAAAGACTTCAATTTACGCAACAACAGTTCATGTGGGACACTGTCAAATACCTTTGCAAAATCGAGGTACACTGCGTCTGACTAGGAATAAGTATATATATTATACATAAAGCATAGGTGATTCGGACTTGGGGGAGAAACTCAGGTCGTCTTTGATAAAAATCGAGAGACGACGCGGGTTGCGGCCGGCGAGGTATTTAAGCAGAGCGGGCGAACAGCAGAGTCAGTCCTGTGCAGAGTCCAAGGAGTTTTTTCTGTGTGGCGCGACCAAAACCGAGGGTCGGTGCCGTGTGGAAACGAGTTGAGATCTTTACCGGGTGAGTGAGATGTACGAGTTACCAGAGGACATTGATTCCCACCAAAGCCGATTCTACGCGTGTTCAAGAAGCGAGTTAAATTCCTACGAGTGTTCAAGAAGCAACCAGCCGGACGTCGATTCTCACCAAGACCGATTCCTAAGTGTTCAAGAAGCAACCAGCCGGACGTCGATTCTCACCAAAGCCGATTCCTACGAGTGTTCAAGAAGCAACCAGCCGGACGTCGATTCTCACCAAGACCGATTCCTACGAGTGTTCAAGAAGCAACCAGCCGGACGTCGATTCTCACCAAGACCGATTCCTACGAGTGTTCAAGAAGCCACCCGCTGGCTGCGAATCAGCCACGAACTTGATTCTCTTGATTTGGAAGGCGCTGTAGCACCGTCGTATTAATCTTCCCAACCTGCGAGGGACCGCATGACTGTCCGAAGGCTAACTGCTGCACTGCTCTCCTCACATAGCCGGTGATGTACCCGTTAGGAAATTAAGGTTGACAGGGCTGTTATATTGTTTGAGAATTGTATTACCATTAGGCCGATGTCATGGTCTAAGGGCTTGTTACCAGGTGCTAGTTAGTGCCGTGTCGAATACCTAGGTCCGTGCTGGGTTTCCTGTTATACGTAACCCCTGGTGCTCGTCATTTTCACCGCGCCCGGCCCTGTAATAGGATAGCTTTTCTTTTCTGTAATAAAGGACGTTTGGAATCGTATTATCGTGTCACAGTTCTGTATTGGGATAGTTTATTTCCCAAGTATATAGCTTGAGATAAATGGGTGTGTCATTTCTCCTATTCAAGTCGTATCCGTCCAGTCGAGAACCCCTGACGTGCCGTAAATTAGGTGTAATTTTTTTTAGGTGGTGTAATTTTTTCGCGGTTTGGCAGACGATGCTGGGCCATACTACCTCAGGCTACTTTCCTATGGGCTGATTGATCTAATTCAATGGATGTGATCTGTCTGGTGGCTTGCGGCTTATAATGTTACAGTCAAGAAGTGTTATAGGCTACGTTCTTGAGGGAAGGTATCATGATAGTCCATTCGAAGCCCGGCAGTGGTGGTCTCCGACAGGCGTCCCTATCGATGCCGATGGCAATTATGCAAAATTGTGCCATTATGTATATATTTGATCAATAAATTCGATCAGTAAGAATTATTGTATTTTAATAGCGCGATTGAAATTATTTGGTAGTTTAATTTCAATAAACGCAGAAAAGCGTATTTTGCATGTATAACACACTATTTAAAATCACTCTTTAATTGGAAACTAGTAGGAAGTTTGCGCCCATTGCTTGCGTATTTTCTGCTTTATCACTGTGGCATGACTGCTATATGTGTTGTTCGGCAACCGTATATCTTCGATCACACAATAAATCATTTTTCTTACCAGCTGTTCATACCTGCTCTTTACCTCAACTTTATCATAGCTTACTGTATAAATTTTACACAAATTCACTTCGAACCCTTTTTGAAGATTATCAACTACTTCACGGCTTAAACTAGGTTTAGGGGCGTATTTTGCATCTACATGCGTTAGAAGCCACACCATAGGCAAGTGAGGATAACAGGTGCAATGTACAATTGACCTTAATGATAACATACAATTCTAGTACTTGTCATAGAGGAATATCTGCAAGTCAGGTTCGGTCATGCTTTAAGGCGACAAAGTTAAAAATGTGCTAATTTACTACTTCAGCTTCCAGTGAACAAGATTAGTATCGTTTTAGTATCTGAATTATGAAGAATTAAATCTGAAAATTAGAAAGTGCGAATGAAGTACCATTATAAGCCGAGTGCATGTGAAACGAGGACCAAAAATAGCAGGTAAAATTTAGAATATATTACAAATACTAGTGGAAGCTTCGGGTGAAAAATTACCTGGTTTTGGTGCTTGGAAGAAGGACCTAAAGTTTTACTCTACTTCGGAATCTTCGTTCTCTCCACTAATTCATTTCTTTTCCGACTTCGTAGAGACTTCAGAAATTTTAAACAGCGGACATGGCCAAGTCTGCGGCATCTGCAAACTGTAGAAAATTTAAAATCCATCGGGGAAGTTTTCACTTACTTTCATCCGAAGCTTTCAGATAACAAATTGGAATTACAAAAATACAATAGTGTATCAGAAACTCGAGCATTTAAATGAGCAATATAACTAAAATATTTCATTAGTATCAAATGACATAATGAACACAATGATAGAAGTCCGATTAAATTTTTTTTACGATTCGCCTGAATCATACAACAAGCTTGCATCATACAACAAATGAATTCCTGAAATAAGAAAAAAAATTGATTGTGAATTTGATTTATTTTCCTACAATCATAGAGATTCTCTAGAGCATTGGACGTTTAGCGGTCTAGCAGGACTTGACGCGAACGTTCTGTGGCATCGACAATTTTTACGGTACATGCCTTACCTCACTCCACGGTACTTGGGAATTAAAATCATGTTTATTATGAATAGCCCACGAGCGTTAAAATTCTTTTAGTTTATGAATGAAATATTCTTGATCGATTCATAGTTATACAAAAATTTAGCAGCTATACAATAGATCTTCAACGCGCTAGTTGTAGCTCAACCGGGATTGAACCTTTAATTTATCAATGCCCTCTCAATCTAAGAATCCCTCCTCTATTTAAAAAAATGCATTGAAAACAGAAAACTTCACCAATTACGAAGAACATCAATAATGCCCGCCAAAAATAAAAGGCTAGGAGATCGAATTTTCCAGAAGTTTCAGAACGTCAACTGGGTCACAGAGCTTACCTAACTAAGCAAGTGTAGCTTAGTTATGTAAGCTTTTAAGTGTCTAGCGTAAGGTAACTTTAAAACGAGAAATATGTCATGAGGCATTTCGAACGGCTAAATCATGTAAATGAATATGAGCAGTTTCATTATCTACAACATTGTGAATTTTATAATCAAACTCTCAGTTGTTTATGAGAAAAGTTCACTTAATTCTTACTCTTTGTAACGAAAATCAAGTTGACTCGAACTATTCCTCAAATTTCGCAAGTAATAGAAGCTCATAGTGACCTGAATCATACTCACTGGGATCAGCACTTTAGACGCAGCACACTCACTCTACGGCTTTTGATACTCTAGTGCCAGCGAACGTTTTCTGTGCCGACGTAAACGGCAGCAAGGTGGTTAATCGTGTCCCCGAGATAACAGTCTGGTTCTAACATACATATATATAAGATCAATATCCGGTGTCAATATTGTAGATGAATGAGACGTCTTAATTTAAAAAATAAATGCGAATGAATTTCAGAAAGCTCAAAAAGAGATGCATATTGAGCATATATACTAATACACTAATACGAGTGGTTAATGGCCAGAGAATTCAGTGATTTAAATTTTCAGGTCGAACAATATTCTCCAGATGAAGTTGGTTGATCAGAGCGGAGGTTTGAGAAAGTAACTTCAAGTCACGATGTTTAGAATGAAACTACATTCATTTTCAAGTTATAGGATCCATCGCTTGTATTTTTATAATCTTGGGTTAGTATTCGACTATCTGACGTTAATCAAATGAGCTATTTAACCATTTAACCATTTCTACACTAGATCTTAATTTAAATTTTACATTCAAAGCAAAAAAAAATCGTATAGGGTTGATTTTGGAAACCCTTGTAACACTTGCTAAAATATTTATATGAAGATTATAACAAGTATTAATAGTGGTTTAGTGGGTAACGACTAACAGTTGGCTTTAATTATGTAAAAAAATTACGTGAATTTACATTAGAAAATGTGCAGTAAAATCATAGTAATTGATTTCTGATCAAAGTTTGTCATTTTGTTACGTCTCGGACAAATTTACGGCTAAATTTAATTAAGCACATATTGCTGTTTAGATCATAATTTAAGTGAAGTGAAAAAAAGAAACTCGCGAACGAAGGCAAAATCGAAAAAATTTCACGAGCTAAACATCACTGTTTGATAGTATGGAATGTATATTCAAAAATTGTGTTCACATCTGTACAGTAGTTTGCAAGAAACTCCTTGAACACTGCGAATTTCCGGCCGTATTGACATATAACTCACGAATGCAGGCAAAATTAAAAAAATCATGGGCCGATCATTACATCTTTAGGTCCTAATGAATACCTATACTGAGTTTTATCGAGCTGCGTTTTTGGGAGATATTACTCGATCATTGAATTTGAATTTGGAGATGGCCGTGAGACCGGCCGCGAGTCCGGCCGGAAATTTGCCCGATTCGTCATTAACGTTCAGGTCCTGCGTGAGTTTTTCCGATGAAAACTAATACAAAGGGAAATTTTAGTGCTAATCTACAGTGCACGGCATTCGCAACTAACTTTTTACTATATATTTGATGAGTAATGACTGCTGCTGCTGATCTGTCCAATTTTCTTCTCGGCTGTTGCGGATGCGGGTTATGCGGTTTACGTGTGATCCAGTGTAAACAGAGCGGTGGGCGTCGCGAAATTTTTAGGATGCCCTTGCAAGGTCTTCTCAGGCGTGCTTCTGGAATGCTAGGGGCTGGTCACAACATTCAAGTTAAACCTTCTCATGGAGACGGGGAAATTTTATTCTGTAAGTATCGTGATTTTGATCAACAATAGTCTCTAATACGAGACATCATTTCGAGGTTGACCATTCTAATGATTGAAGACTTATATCCCTTATTTTTTGCAGCCAAGAATAATGTGTGTGTGCACACTCCATCTCAATTTCGGAATGAAGGCTCAAGTATTCATCATCCAGGATACCTCGTAGTGCGCTGTCGACACACCTGCAAGAATAGTAATTCAAGTAAGTGGGATTCAGAAATTTATTTCTCTACTTGATCATCTTGATGTCTGTCTTTACTGATTTTGTTTTGCAGTTAATCAATTAAGTTATCATGTCAATGTCTCCGAGCCAATCTGAAATGTGTGGCTGCTCTGCCAGAATTATCACATATTAGTTGTTGCTGGAAAAACTGTTCCACAATCAATTTTTAAAAACACATGCAAAAATGTTCTGTCTTTCATATTTTCATTGAAAAAATTTGAAAGGGATAAAGCCAATGGTTCATTAAGATTGGTATGTTAAAAATATTTATATTTTAAAATGATAATAAATGTATATCTTAAAAAAAATGAATAAAAATTATCATACAAGTATTGATGAAATAAAAAAATCAATATTTTCATCAAAACTGGTCTACATTCTTATGATTGATTGATGGTGCTATTTTAAAGTACATACTGTCAAATGGGGTAAAAAGGGACGGGCGGGGTAAAAAGGGACAGTTCTCCAACATTTTGTAGAAATGTTGTAGTAGCTAAACTAATTACAATATTGCAAAACTAGAAGTAGTTAGTGGTGTAAAGTTCAACATTTTTACTATGACTACCATCAAACGGGGTAAAAAGGGATGGTTTTGAGCATTTTTTGTTAATAACTTCTTACCATGAAACATTTCAGAAACAAGTTTAGGCTCATTTTATAGCTTTTTGCGAGGGCTATCCAATGGCGTCTTCATCTCAGACGCAAAATAAACTTGTCCCGATTTACCCCTGGGGACGGGGTAATCCGGGACACTTGCAATAAAAGTTAATTTTAAAATGTTTGAAGCATGCAGAGTGTACTCATCCATTACTAACAGTACTTTGAAGTCCTCCTCTTTCATTGTAGATGTAAAATAAATGACATTTTCTGTGATTTTCACTCGCTTTTCCTTTATTGATATTATATTACCATATTCATTAATTACAGTACGGTATTATTAATGTGATATTACTGTATCCATGGACATACCATTGAGCATTGACAATGACCTTGTCCACTGCAAGCTTCATATCAGCAGCCATGTAGCATTTCTTCTGCATCTGTAAGCTCACAGGCTGGTTTGTAATTTTGCACAATTTTAATTGAGTCAAGTTATTTCACTATAACAAAAAAGATTGTGAAAAACATACCTGAAACAGAAAATAATGTTTTAGTGACAACCATCATATGTTTTGGAGAAATAAATCATAGTTTAGGTCATTTACTTTTCATTCTATGATGCTCGGTGCACAATTCTATATATAGCATTCTATGTAAAATTTCAACTTTTATGTAAGTAAAATTTTTTAATTTAATACGGCGAATATTTTTTTTGCTCCAGACCTTAGCAGAGGTACTTTTCCAAAATCGCACTTTTTTTCAGCGATTTTTTTAGAGATAGTAAATGTATGATTTCTTGACTAGCTTTATACATAATAGATAGTAAAAATGTTGAAGTTTATGCCACTATTTTTAGTTTTGCAATATTTTAATTACGTAGTTTAGCTGCTACAACATTTTTACAAAATGTGGGACGCGCGTCCTGATTTACCCCGCCTGTCCCTTTTTACCCCGTTTGATGGTATCTATGCAGCATAAAGCAAGTTGAGAAATCATATAGGAAGCATTGGATTAATGTTATAAAAAATCCCTGAAAAAAATTTGAAAAGTGAGATTTTGGAAAAGTACCTCTGCTAAGGTCTGTAGCAGAAAAAATATTTGTCGTATTGAAAAATTTTACCTACATAAAAGTTGCACACTAGTGTTGGCTTAAAACGTGATTGACAGAATTTGCATATCTCATTCCAAGAAAAAATGGTGGCCATTTCTGCAAAACAGGGTAATAAGGGACCCCCCCAGGGTAATAAGGAACACTCCTAAAATTGCATTTACAGTAGAACCTTGGTTAGCAAAGGCTCCAGTTAATGAAAAATCAATTAACAACAAAGAATTTTCATTACATTTACCTTGCTCATTGAAAGAAATTTCACTTAATAAAAAATTACTGCATCAGTCATCACAAAATTCTGCATAGAATGTCACAGATAGATTTGAGCACTGGGCAACAAAGAATGAAAAGTAATTAACCTAAACTATGATTTATTTCTCCAAAAAATATGATGGTTGTCACTAAAATATTCCTTCCTGTTTCAGGTATGTTTTTTACAATCTTTTTTGTTATAGTAAAACCAATTCACTTGATTAAAATTCTGCAAAATAACAAACCATCCTGTAAGCTTACTGATACAGAAGAAATGCTACATGGCTGCTGATATGAAGCTTGCAGTGGACAGATTCATTGTCAATGCTCAATGGAATGTCCATGGATACAGTTATATCGCATTAATAATACGGTAATGTATGGATAAGGTCAGAGCTGGGCAGCGCTACTTGGAAATGTAGCGGCGCTACCGCTACCGCTACATGCTCTAAATGTAGCGGGCGCTACCGCTACCGCTACACCTACTAGATTGTAACGGGCGCTACCGCTACCGNCGCTACCGCTACCGCTACTGAAAATGTAGCGGCCGCTAGTAGCGGCCGCTACATGTAGCGCGCTACTGCCCACCTCTGGATAAGGTGATATTATATCAATGACAAAAAATAAAGTAAAAATCACAGAAAATTTCATTTATTCTATATTTACATCATCTACAAAGGAAGAGGAGGACTTCAGAGTACTGTTAGTAATAGATAAGTACACTCTGCATGCTTCAAATTTTTAAAATTGAGTTTTATTTCAAGTGTCCCTTTTTACTCCATTTCCAGATTAATTCAGGAGCCTTTTATATTACGCCTTGTACCTTACAAATAGCATATGGAATTTTTTCAAAGATGACATAGGATAGCCCTTGCAAAGACCTTTGAAGTGAGCCCAAACTTCTTTATGAAATGTTTCATTGTAAGAAGTTATTAACAAAAAACGCTTAAAACCATCCATTTTTACCCCATTTGACTGTATAAAAGAACATGGGCTTTTGGGATAAGGAACTATCCATAATAAAGAAATGTGCATGCTCACAAGTCACAAGGCATAGAACATATCTACTTTTCAAGCTAAAAGGCTGATTAAGAGCTGTCCTGCCATTTCTACAGCTAATAATTTCTGTCAGTTGAATCATCTCCTATCAGATGTTAATAAAAATAAAAGTAGATAATGGTGAAATTTACAGAAAATAATTTGTTTCAGGTATAAAATGTAGAAGTGGAAAATACAAAGTCTAGTCCACTTTATAAACTTCAGGAACATCTCCATACTGTTTTGTATTGAAAATTTGTCATGGTTGTCCCTCTCTCCACATCATTAGATATTATATTTGCAGGTAGAGTTTCGATGTCTGGGACCAATTTTGTTAACATATGTTCACTATAATTCTGACATTACCTAATAACAATCCCCTGCCCTGGTCACTAGGCAGTTTGTAGGTGAAGTGCATAAATCCTTAAGTGGAACTGAGGGAACCTTAGTTTCCTAAAATTCTACTGCGGAATTTAGGAAGGGTAATAGATAAATTACTCACTAGTCACTACTGCACATAACATGTTGGATTGATGAATGTGGCATTAGATCTTCATTTTGCTGTTAGCTGATAGGTACTCTGGAACTGAGCTAAGTACCAGGCTTGATACCTAATGGTTTTGGAGTAGAAGGCACTCTGGCCTGTTCTTCTGCATTTGCAGCTCCCAGGCTGTTTGTACTTCACTTTTCACTTTGTTGCAAGTTTGGTAGGTGGCACAGTCTGAAAAGTCAGAAGGATTAGTTAGCATTCTGGATCAAAGAGGCCTGGCCCATCTGCCCATAATTTGTCAAAACGTTTTTTGAAGGTGTTCATGGAGAAGGCAGTTACCATGCTGTGCTAAAATAGATCTTAATATAGACCCTTAATAAAGGCTGATAATTCAAAAAGTTATTGAAACGCCTAGGTATGCATCATTTTTAAAATTTTTGAATCACTCAAATAATTTTTTCAAGTACCGTCAAACATGGTTAATAAGGGTTGCTTTTATTCATTTTTGTTAATAACTTCTTACCATGAAACATTTCATAAACAAATTTGGGCTCATTTTAAGGGGAGCGTCTTGGTCCAAAATAGACAATTTTGGCTTTTCCGGTTTTTAGTCTTGTCTTAAAGCTGACATTCTGACCTATCCAACAGTACCAAAACCATCTTTGTATGTTGATTTATGCATTCATGACAGATCCCAAAGGTTAGGGGGTGGTGGAGCTTCCTAACAAAACCCTATGAGAATAATTCCATCCGGGGTCTATAAATGTGCAGTCTGTGGCCGTGCAGCTCAGTCAGCCACAAGCTGTCATGCTGGAAAGTGTGCATGCAGTCGTTCTCTGCATCGCTGAGTGACTTCAGAGTGAAATAATGCTTACCTTCAGTATCCAAGCTACGTTATATGCCTTTACATAGCGCGAGCGCCGCCAGTCGGCGATTTATCGGCTCTCCTGAAAAGTTGCAATTTTCATCTTAGAAATCTATCTTTTCTTATGATTTTCAAGCTACAGCAATGAGAGATATACCGTACGATTCGTAAATTAAAGCTCAACAAAATGATGTTTGTACTTTTTCGATTTTGATATAGTTTGGATTATATTTTGCAAAAAGGGGGGCAGAGGGGGGAAAAATTGAAAAAATAACAAACCCTCCCTCCACCCACAAAAATAAAAATTTGGAAAAACAAAAAAGTCATTTTTTAGATATGGTCTTTACAAATCAAATGATACGTGTCTCAATGTTGTAGCACAATACTTGTAGGAGGAGATAGATTTTTAAAGTTACATCTTTTTTTCCGTTTTCTACAAATTTCGTGTTTTATTTCATTTTTTTGGAAAAATTTACACAAACGAAAAGTTCTTAGATTTCTGTGTTGCATATTTGTACCAAGTTTCAAAGTGATCTGTCTGTAAATAAGAAAGTTTTTCCGTGACCGAGATGCTCCCTTTAAAGATCTTTGTGAGGGCTATTGTATGGCATCTCCAAAAAAATTCCGTATGCCATTCGTAAGGTGCAGAAACACAAATGAAAAGCATCCCAAATTACCCTTGGTAATGGGGAAATTTGGGACACTTGAAATAAAATACAATTTTAAAACATTAGAATCTATCAGAGTGTACTCACCCATTACTAACAGTACTCCACTACAAAGTCTTCCTCTTTATTTGTTGATGATGTGATATAGAACAAATGACGTTTTCTGTGATTTGTACTCGTTTTCCCTTTATTGATATGATATTACCACATCCATTTTGATCTGATATTACCATATCCATACATTACTGTATAGTTTAGGTCAATTACTTCACATTCTATGTTTGCCATACACAAGTTGTGATGATTGATGATGTATTAATTTTTTGTTAGTTGGAATTATTTTTGGTCAGCAAGATAAATGTAATCAAAATTCTTTGTCAGTAACCAATTTTTGTTTTGTTAATCAGAGCCTTTGCTAACCAAAGTTTTACTGTAAATGCGTTTTTAGATGTGTCCCTTTTTAGCCTGGGGAGCGGAACACCCAGGAAATGGTCTAATGGAAATCTTAACACCCTGTCTTGCAGAAATGGCTGACATTTTATTTTGGATTGAGGTATACAAATTCCGTCAATAATGCCAACACATGTGCAAGTTTTTTGAAGCAAAAGTTTTCAATATGGCAATTTTTTCACTTCAGACCTTAACAGAAGTATATTTTTGTAATATCAGTTTATAACATTTTTTCGGGGATTATTTAGAGCTAGTAAATGTATGATTTCTTAACTTCTTTTATGCTACATAGATAGGAAAAGCTTTGAAGTTTATGCCACTTTTTTAGTTTTGTAATATTTCATTTAGTTTTGCTTCTTTAACATTTTACGCCATGGCGGAGGACTGTGTCAATTTACCTCACCCGTACCTTATTACCCCATTTGATGGTATTTCTCTCACACCCAAGGGGCTGTTTATGCTAAAAAACATGCTTATTTTTTAATTTCACAGAATTTTGCTGCCTTATTGAAAACAGCTTGCAGTACAAGCCCTGAAATTAATGTTCATTTGCAGTAGTAAAAGGCTGACATTGTATGACATTACTTGGAAGTCTAAGGCCCACATTACCAATTGTATTACTTGGAAGTTTAAGAACCAAAGTTGATTGATTAAGATTGATTATCTATTTGCCTGCTTTTTATAAGAGCATTACACCTAAACCATTGCTTTGACGTTAACTAATGTTACTATGTGCAATGAGTACCATAAAATAGGGTTACTCTGACTCTCGGGGTAACTTTGACCACTTTTCGTTTTTTTAACATAAACCCCCAAAACTCAAAAACTATTTGACATAGAAAAATTTTGTCAATGCAATGGCCATTGAAGGCCTAATACTGAGGC
The DNA here is from genome assembly GCF_000764305.2 of Hyalella azteca. Lineage (NCBI taxonomy): Eukaryota > Metazoa > Arthropoda > Malacostraca > Amphipoda > Hyalellidae > Hyalella > Hyalella azteca. The sequence continues at coordinate 172,876 of NW_025942568.1, forward strand.
TACGTAACACAATAGAAAGATTTAAAAAGTTTGCATATCTAATAGGTTAAAAAATTAAAATGTGACCCATGAATAAGAGCTATTATTTAATGCCTGTTGGAGTACCCCCTCTCATTTTTTTACTTTTTTGGTAAAATAACTCCAGGTTTTGATGCATTGTAGTAGAACCCTTCTAGTTACATTTGCAAATGACAAGTTTTAGGAAAGTGTCATAGTTTGCAAATGGGGGGTGCTGCCTCCCAATGAGGGAACTCTGACCACCTAATGGCAGCCATGACGGGGTAACATTGACTGGCTTGGAAATCAAGTTAAAATTACCATAGGTACCTATATAACATATTTTATGTTTGATACACCTATTAATGTTTTTTCTTTATATTTCAGACTCTACAGAGTCTTATATATGGTAATTTTAACTTAATTTCCAAGCTGGTCAATGTTACCCCATCACAGCTGCCATTAGGTGGTCACATTTTGCCCATTGGGGGACGGTGCCCCCAATTTGCAAACTATGACACTTTCCTAAAATTTATCATTTGTATATGTATTTATAAGAGTTCTACTACAATGCACCAAAACCTGGAGTTATTTTACCAAAAAATAAAATTGATTTTACCACCCGGTCAAAGAAATCCCAAGAGCTGGGGTAACAAAGACCATCACTTTTTTGAAATTAGATCAAAACTATGAGAGGCAGGAGCCAGAAATTTATGGTGNCCCATTTTATGGTACTGAAATTTGAGAGTATATATTTTGCTTGATTTATTATTTTATTCAGTTAAACCTATTATATATAGTTTAAATTGTTAAGAGACAACTCAAGTGCAAACATTTTATTTGTTGTCGTATTGGTGTAAGATAGAAGTGTATCCTAGAATTATATTCATATGATACTAACTTTGTGTGATGAATTATAATAATTGTTAGGCATTTTTGCAGTTTACTAGCAAAGTTAATAAACAAAGTTTGGTAGTTTGGCTTTGTTTAATAAAAAAAGTTTGGCCATGTAGTTCAATAAACTCAAACAAAATTTAACTTGAAAATCTGTATGATACATATGCTATTAAATGAGACCGATGATTTTTCTTACCTACTTTATATCTTAGCAGCAATGACACTTATTGTTTTGTTAATTGAATCACATAGGCTTAAATTCCTGCTTATACTTGCAATTAAATAAGGCCTGGACTAATTTACATATGTATACAGGCCAGGAAATGTGTTCCGATTTATATATTTTTGATGTTGAAATAAATGCATGACCAAAATAAGTACCGGTGAACATTTTATCATGCATTAAAATTCTCAGTAATGTATCTACAGCACTTTTTTCATGTTTCTCCAATTTCTTTAATACATGTAAATTTTTGAATAGTCATCATTGAATACACACCATGAATATACACTTGCACTAAAATAAAATTTCAAATTTTCTCACTTTCAGATGGGACCACTATCCATGAAGAAACTGATGCCTGCTCTGCAATTGATCCCAAAGACTCTGAGTTGCTCCCATTTGGAAGCTCTAACACCACTCTTACACTCACGTGGATCCCTAATGAAAAGCTTGCTAAAAATCATGATCTCATATCACAACTCAAGTGTGTTAATAGAAGAAAATGATTCATAAGTTTTTTTTATGTAAATATTTGATTAAACAAATAAACTTTTATTGGGAAATCATATGCATTATTCGTTTGTTTTGTTAGTCATTAGTGAACCAAATTGAAGTTTTGCTTCTATACTGTATGTAATTGTAGGATATCAATTTATGTCATCCTCATAGTGAGAATTTTCAAAAAGGGTAAATAAGGACTGAAATGTTTTGCAGTCCTGATGTGTGTGGCAGTGCAAGCCGAAGTTGTTCTCCCTGTCGCTTCTCTGACTGTGAAAGCATATCGTTGTCCTCTTACTGCTGCAACACCGACACTCATTGCACAGCTTCACTTGCAAGCAAAGTGAGATTTTTAACAATATTTCGAAGACCTAGTTCAATATATCATACTCAATTATTAGGAAGAAATATTTTAATAGATATACAGGAATAGTCTAAATGAAGGACCCAGTTTAATAAATTTGTATTTATTAAAGAGTAAATTCAAAATAAATAGTTTTTACAGCAATGGAAAGAAAAAGATTCAAAATTTTTTTACGTGTTTGTAAATGTTCAATATGTCCCCCTTGTGCTGCACAGCAAACATCTAAATGGTAGCCATACTTGTCCCACACACAAGAAAGTATATCTTCTGTTACTGGGTTCACCGTAAGTCATACCATTCTGAAGCTCAGCCAGAGTTGCTGGTAGCGGTGGGATGTAAACAGCTTCCTTGACGTACTAACTCCATAAGGAATAGTCACATGGGGTGAGATCAGGTGATCTGGGTGACCAGAAGTATAGAGCCAGATCTCCATTTCCCATGCATCCTACCCAACCCTTAGGACGACCATTTCTGCAAATACCGCCTTTGCCTAATAACGCATTAGAATTGGTTAAAAAATGGAATCTTTCTTTTCATAGGTGTATAAATTCTTCATTTTGCTTTTATCGTCAAAAATGAATACACATTTATTACATTGGGCCCATCATTTAGAATAAGCCTGTATTTTATATTCTCTCAACTTGAATATGAATTCTTTCACGTTTTTCAAGTAGTGGAAGTAATGAGTTCCATGTAATTGAATCGTATTTGTTAGAGATTTTTAGACAATATACAGTGGGGGGAAATAAATATTCATACACTTGAAAAATCGTATTTCAATGTATGTAAGTACACAAACTTAACAGGAAAGGTGATTTAAATTATGTAGAGAGACGCATAGTATTCAAAAATACTATCAAAAGAAATTAAATCTCAATGCAACAAAAAACAATGCAACATGTTCACTTTGCGGGGTGAAAAAAGTATTCGTACAAAACAATAAATCCGCATTATTTTATTTTAATACTTGGTTGAATACCCTTTATTCAGCTCAACAGACACCAGTCTATTTCTATACGTCTCGACCAATGATTTGCAGATGCTGACTGGTATTTTATACCATTCTACTTAGGACGACCATTTCTGCAAATACCGCCTTTGCCTAATAACGCATTAGAATTGGTTAAAAAATGGAATCTTTCTTTTCATAGGTGTATAAATTATTCATTTTGCTGAATACACATTTATTACATTGGGTCCATCATTTAGAATAAGCCTGTATTTTATATTCTCTCAACTTGAATATGATTTCTTTCTCGTTTTTCAAGTAGTGGAATTAATGAGCTTCCATGTAATTAAATCGTATTTGTAAGAGATTTTTAGACAATATAAGATATTTAGACTGCAGACAAACTTTGGCAGTGCTTATGGAAAATATGCATGAGAAAATTAAACTGAATGTTTAATTTTCTGAATGCATTTAAATTGTAAATATTCTTTCCTGAGCTTTTCTTTTTCTGCTTCATGCACATTCAAGACTAAGGAAAAATATGTGAACCAATCTTATTTGTTTGATCTTGATTTATCTGCTGTTTACTTATCTACCATTTTTATTTCTGTTTAGAAATGTTCAGTCTCATTTTATTTCTTCATCTCTACTAGTTGCAACTACCAGTTTTTTCTCTATCCAACTTCAGTGTGCCTGAAATATAAAATTTTTTTGCCATATTAACTTTGGTGATCCAAAGTTGGTGTCAGTCATTACTATCTGTCTTGTTACTGATCAATCGTTTTTTTTATAATTTTTGTTCAAAATTTTTTTAATAATTCTTTTCGCATATTGTTTAATTTCTTAAAATAACAATCAATTACCTATTAAATTTCCTTTCTGAGGGTAGCCAATTTCTGAGAACCTCCTTAGTTTTTGGATTTACTTTCATTCTCTTTCATTTCCCATGGCAGAGTTATGAAGAGAGTACAGCATTGGTGTCTTCTGAGGCATCCACCACTGAAGCATTGAGTGAAAACCCACTTCAGCCAAGAGGATCATGTAACCAAGAACATGAAATTTCTTCTAATCCAACTTTTGGCCCGCCCATTGATAGTGCTGATACTTTGACATCTCACGCTTTGGACACTTCTCCCTCTACTCCATCAAATGAATGTGAATCTGAAGCTGATAAAGTCTCTGAGACCTACCGAGACTCGGGTGTAGTTGCAGATAGTGTTGCAGACACGTCATTCATTACTGAATTAACTAATACTTCTTGTAATGACAATAACAAAGAAGATGAGGATGAAACTGGCGTGTTCTTGTCCAGTGGAAGCAGTGGAAATTTGGGAGAAATTCAAGATCTGGTTATCGGAGCTTTGAACGACAATAGCTCAACAAGATCTGCCTTCACAGAACTTTCCACTAACAATGAGACTCATGAAGTAGATGAGAATAACGTTTCATCTATTAATGTTGAGGAAAATCTTCCTGTCTCAGGCGTTGAGGCTGGAAATATTTCCAAAATCAACTCTAGCAGCTCGGAGTTGAATGCTGATGAAAGTTTTTTAGAGCTCAAAAAGCTGAATTCCAATCTCACTAATGGAGAAGCTTTGCATTTAGAAAAGGCTCCTCATGATACCAGCTTTGATTCTTCGCCAGAGCCCCATAACCCAACTTATGAAGCAATTTATCCAAATGATCAAGGTATTTACTTGAATTATTTACTAAATGTAGTATATAATCTTACTCTGTTTAACTGTTGCATTATCATGTCAAAGAAGCTGTTTTTGCTGATGATCTAATTTCGGATAATTGCAAGATTTTTGTACTAGGATGAAGCAATACCTAGCACTTTCCCAGCTGAGGTTGAGTTATGTTTGAACCATATATTAGTTGTAAATAATTGTTGCTATTTTGAAATTTATTCATTCTAACATGATTCATGTATTAAAATAATTATTATTTCATTTCTCTCTGAGTACTGCTGATGATTCTCCTTTTCATTCCATGGGGTCAGATGGAGTTTGGTTTGAAGGCAGTGCTGAGAGCATGGCATATTCTGCCAATCTGGCATTTCCGGAGTGGCCCCCCTCAATGTCTTCATCATTTAGCTCAGGCGTTTCGCAGAACTTCAGTGGTGTATCAGGCATCTCAGGAGGTGGTCGATTTTGTGCAGCTCCTTCATCTCATAATGAGGGCTGTAATTGTTGTTTCAAGAACACGTCTCATCATAGCAATAAAGTGGCCATCTTCAATGTTGATCTTGGTGAGCTTTGAGCGTTTTAAGAATTAATTAGCTTACTTGTTATGTAAATTAAATTCTTGTGGAAAATTTTAGTTTTAAACTCTGTTTTATAAACACGTAATCAAATGTTCTACTTTTAATAAAAAAATGCTGCTTCAGCTTAATTGTTTTAGATTTACTGTGCACAATTGTGACCTAAACATGACCCACTATGTTTTTAGGCGTTTTGGTATTCTTTAAAAAATGGCTGAATTTCATCAGCCATTCTGATGTTCCTTCTTTAGAGCCGAGTATAGAAAACAATTACTTGAGCCTACAAAATTTTCTGCCATCAATTCCTGTATCAAACATCGATTTCAGCATTTAATGTTTGTGAAGCACAAAGAACCTTCCAAATAACACAGGCCATTCTTCTCTTGACTTTCTAGTAATGCCAACCAAGCGCTTGTTCACCTCAATTGAGTGCCAGTATCATGTTATCATTCATTCTCCATCAGAATTTTCTATTGTTAAATTTTCGGGAAAAAGGCACATGGAAAATATTTTTTTAAACAATGTTGTTTAGGCAGTACTGAAGAAGATTGGAGAACCGAAAAATTTATTATATTTAGGCAGTACTGAAGAATCACTATCATTGGTGATATTCTGCGTCAGCCTATATACATACAGTACATCATTATACATATAGCATGTTAGCAACTACAAGACCGTAAGTGCTAGACTGCAGACACTCAAATCAAGTCAGCCTGAAAACTCGTCCAGATGACCATCACACAAGTCCACTGACAGCTGCAAAGCTGCCAGCAATTACTGCTTCTACCTTACTGTCTACCTATTTATGTAACAGGGATCAATGGGCTATTAACACATTGATACAAGTGCGACACATTATAGGGTGAAATAATATATAACACTAAAAGACATATATAACAATTAAAATAATAAAAGAGAACTGAAGCCTGAGAGGAGAGAAATTCGTTCATACGCATAAAAATTGTATATTATAAAATCCTGAGTAGTAAGCAAGTTCATCTAACAGAAAGGAGTTTCTAGTTCATTAATTAATTATAGTAGACCTACAATTTTTTGTTTTTGTGAGTCCTGTTGAAAAGGAAGGTATTTGCTTGAATGTGCAGGAGAGATGCGCTCATTGCGGCTGTTCTTCAGTGATGGTACAGGATGCAGAGGTCAGCTCGTCATTGCAAGCAAGGAGAGTCAGTACAAGATCCTGCACTTCCATCACTCTGGCCTTGATAAACTTGCTGCTGTGTTTGAAGACTGGAATTTTCTGGTCAATCCTCGAGATGTAAGCTACGGTTTGGTGTTTCTTTATATGTGTTACAGAAGAGTTAATGCACACAAGCACAAATAATTTTTTTATCTAGATATGGAGACTAATGATTTTCAATAATAATTTAAGTGGTAATAAATCCGGCTAAGTTATTCTACTGTTAATGGAATTTTTCTCCTTTGACAATTCTTGGATCTCCTCAGAGAATCCAAGTCCCCTGAGGGGATCCAAAAAGTCCCCCCTCAGGGGGGACTTCTGACGTGCGTCAGAATTTTGGAATTTTGCGCTCCTTGGAGGATTGATCCTGAGCGCCACACCGCTGAACGCGGTGTCTGACTGCGTGTCTTGGTTGCGGGGTTAAGTTATTATGTAGGTAGGATTCCTTACTTTCTCTGCTCTGTCTCTCTCGTGCGGGCGGCCGACGTCCCGTGTAAGCGACCTCTTGTTCGAGCGTTTCTGTTGCTTTTCACCTGTCCCTCCTTGTCCCCTTGGTATCTTTGATATTTGTTTCGGACGTAGCAGTCCCATGACACGATGGATCGCCGCCTCTGATTATCGCGCATCCGCCCTCATTTGGGCCAGCGGATGCACGATGCTGTTGCTTGCTTCTCGCCGCTGGTAGTGTTGCAAGAGAGGTCGATCAGGTATTGTGCCCAGGAATACGTCCAGCCGTCTCTTGAAGGTCTCCAGGGTGAACTCCCCTCTCTTAGCTCCTTTGGTAGGCTGTTAAACAGCCTCGGCCTTACCACGAAAAGTGATCCTTCCCGCAGGGATTGAAATCTGACTGCAGATCTGTTACGTAGTGGGGGATGTCTGTTACATAGTGGGGGGACCTATCCCTCCTTGTCATCTGTCCCTCCTTGTCACCTGTCCCTTCTTGTCACCTGTCTCTCCTTGTCACCTGTCTCTCTTGTCACCTGTCTCTCTTGTCACCTGTCTCTCTTGTCACCTGTCTCTTTTGTCACCTGTCTCTCCTTGTCACCTGTCCCTCCTTGTCACCAGTCCCTCCTTGTCAACTTGTCACTTCGTCTCTTTGAGATGCTAACGCTGCTTCTTTTGCGCCTGCTGCGGGCTGGACAATTGAGACCTTCCGCCTCTTGTGGGTAATGAACGATTTTTTTTATTTAAGAAACTTTCAATAGTCGAGACCTGCCACCTCGTCGGTGATGTTCGAGACCTGCCACCTCGTCGGATGTCCTGACTTTTGGTGCGAGATAGTTAAATGGCTGAAGCACTAGTAAAAATGTGGCAACTAACTAATAATTGGAAGATGATTTTTTTACCTTAACCCTGTCGCGGGCAAGTTACGACATGTGGGCACTTCGATTCTCCTCCCAAAAAGACCCTCAGAGGCACCCAGTTTTTGTTTGCGGCTACGTCATGATGACTCTGGCATTCACCAATTATCTGACCATTATGCCTTAAATAGTATAACTCTTTACTATTCGCAATAAAGACAATGCGAGTATTTAAATGAATATTTCGACTTGGGAAATGAAATTGAGGCTAATTCCTCATTTTTATAAGGACAGAAGTAGCAATATATTTCAAATTAATGAACTTTATCAAATGAAAATAAATTAAATTAAAGTTCGGAAGTTAGTGTTTATATCTAAATGGTTAAATTTGAATTATATTAATTCTTTCTGCGTAAAGACCGTATTCAATATCTTCTTCAACTGCGAATTACTCCTTCAATATGCCACATTTAGGAAAATGCACACGAGTAATTATATCTTATGATTGTTCATACTATACTGGTTTCAGAAACTTGAATATCTGAATATTTTCATGCTTGCCCGCAGAAGTGTTAACACTCATTGTGACTTATTTTATAGAGTTCAAGTGGGAATGGCGGTCGTGCATGCAAAGAAACTACTGGTGCGTCATGTACGGACGACTCTGCTAACGGAAGGACCCCCTTTAAGCAGTTTTCAGTATGCAGGTTAGTTTCTCTGCAACGTAATTTTGCTACCTCTTTTCCCTTGAGATGAAAATTTGTTCTCCTTCATTTTCCCGCTCATTGTCACTAGAACTAAACCTTTCTATAACTGTCAAGTCACCGATACATCAGCAGTTGTGGCATAAATCATAACTCAGTCATTCAATTATTTGGATTATAATTTTATATATGATGCAGGTTAAATTACAGTTGAGCACTTTCAAGGCTCCTACATCCTCCACATGTATCCTTTCCTGCCAAAACTTTCCCAACTACTTTTTACTATTTAATAAGTTTCAAACATCTTTTTTACAATTATTTATGAAACAATTACTTACAGACCCACGGTAATGGCTCAGGAGCTTCATCCTGATGAGGGCACTGTAAGGGAGCTAGATGCAGAAGACTGGCTGGCATATTTTTCTGAGGTGAGGTCGCACTACTGATACCAGGTCAAGCAAGATTTCTTCCTAGTGACCGCTCAGGGGGGACTTCTGACGTGTGTCTGTTCGTCAGAAGTCTTATGGGATTTCGCGCTCCTAGGGGGATTATTCCTAAGCGCCCCACCGCTGAGCTCGCGGTGTCTGACTGCAGGTCTCGGTTGTGGGGTTAAGTTATTATGTAGGTAGGACTCCTTACATTTCCCTTTTCTGTCTCGTGCGGGCGGCCGACGTCCCGTGTAAGCGACCTCTTGTTCGAGTGTCTTAGTTTCTGTTGCTTTTCACCTGTCCCTCCTTGTCACTTCGTCTCTTTGAGATGCTAACGCTGTTTCTTTCGAGCCAGCTTCAGCGGGCTGGACATCTGAGACCTTCCGCCTCTTGTGGGTGATGAAGAATTGAGACCTTCCACTTCTATGGTGATGTTCATCNTGATCATTTGTAGAAAATTATGCTCATATATACGCTTCAATTATGGTGTAATCTTTGTACATTAATCTGGATTTATCAAAACCATATGATAGTCAGAGATATTTATGCAAAGTAATGTTGCATAAATATCCCAGAAATTTGATAACGTTAGTGTTTCATATAAAGTCGAGGTGCAATTTCATACAGATTGCTGTGGTACCTCCTGATACGAGCAACTTCTTCATTTTTTGCTATATAAATTGCGAAAACGAGAAAATATCAATCACGACATAGAGTTATGTTCACTGTGCTGGGAAAAATATATAAACAAGACTAGCGAAGTGATTTACGAATATATTGTTGACCGTCAAATGTGTTGATATTTGTATTGAGAGGTCGCATTTGCATTAACCAACTTAATTTTTGCGCCAAATAACTTCAAATTGGAAAGTATTTCAGTCAACGAGTGTTCGAATCAAGACAACTGCTGTAAAAAGTTAAGAGTTAAAAAAAAGTTAAAAAGTTAAATCATTAAATTAGGTATTTAAATAAAAATCCTGAGTGATAATGGAACTTGGCGTCTAGTCTGGCGTGATCGAAGACGACGTCAGTCTACGAAGACGTATTTTCCTCGGTGGACTGGAGCCTCAGCTGCGGTCCAGCGTGTGGCCCTTTCTGTTGCACTGCTACCCTTACTCGTCTACCTTCGCTCAGCGTCAGCAGCTCACTGACCAAAATAGGGAACTCTACCATAAGCTCACGTCAGTAGTAACCTCTTCAAGTGTAACATGACGAATAATGTCAGAATTTTACGCGTGAATTGAGAATACTGATATATACTTTTACGTGCACATCGTTAGTATTGAACCCATTTTAAATAATGTACAAGCGACCGAACACGAGGAAATAATTATTTTGGCCACAAAGATTAACTAAATTAAATTTTTTGAGAAGTGATCAAGTTTTCTTACGAATGATATTATTTTCGATTCAGTGAGCGTCGTGAGAAACTAGAAGGCATAGAACGGGAGGAGTTCTGGAAGTCAGTTCAGTGCACCGTTGAGAAAGACGTCGTCAGGACTGACAGGACGAACCCATGCTTTGCTGGCAACGACAATCCAAATCTCACCAAAATGAAGAATATTCTACTCAACTTTGCCCTGCATCGCCCTGACATCGGGTGAGCTATCAAAATTATAATTGTAAGAGGTGCACCGATGGCCATCTATCTCATTAACCTTTGGAGCTCCAATTATAATTTGTACTTGATCGCTCTTTAATTTGTTGACCTATGTGTTGACTTAAAAATTGTTTCAAACTTTAAGCAATGTTTATACTAACCTAACCTATACATACTTCACCGATGTCTAACCAAATGTGGCCGATCGGATGAATTTGATTAGCCTAAGGACCTTTGTGCGTTTGAGATCTTTAAGAGCATTAAATTCGTTGATGTCGGTGAGTAATCAAAATCAACTTTGTATGAAGAATTGTTTGTTTAACGTTTTGTTTTGCTAGTATTGCCTGCTAAAGAATTGAGATATTTTTCTGGCCCAATAAACATTTTTTCTTCAGTTTCTGATGACGGTACAATTATATATATTAATAAACCTCTCCCGGAATGATCTTCTGAGAAAACTATAGAAAAACTTGTTATTCAATTTCAAAAGGCATCTATTTTTTTTATTCGTACAGAATATCAGCCTAATTCTTCTTAATTTTAAACTGACACCCAGCTCACTATTCACTGTAGGTACACGCAGGGGATGTCGGACATACTGGCCCCAATATTAGCTGAAGTGCGCTGCGAGCCAGATGTCTTTTGGTGCTTCACTGGGCTCATGAGCAAGACCACGTTCGTTACCTCGCCCACCGACACCGATATGGAAAAGAATCTTGTGCGTGAACTAATCTTTGATTTCGACCGCGTATTATTAAAGTTCAAAGTTGAGATATGATAGCGAATTTTAGCAATTATGAATGACATACATTTTAAATGTGCATTTTACTAGAAAATATAAGGTTTGGATCTGAAATATTGCTATGATGTCTTGTTATTTTCAAATGTCATCGTTATCGTCAATAGGCTTGGCATGATCATTATGACGAGGCTGATAACTATGTATCGTGTTGTCTGCCCGATTTATTTGAATAATGTTTCCACTACATGGATAATATGTATTGCATATAATATATTTTTAAAATATTTAACTAGAGTTATCTTCGGGAGTTGCTGCGACTGATGGTGCCGGATTTTTACGAGCACATCACTGCTCAGCCTGACGGTCATTTCCTTCTCTTCTGTCACCGCTGGATATTACTGTAATTTCTGATTTTAGCTATAACATCTGTGCAATTTTATTTGTAAACACGCTCGATCGAGGAGTCGTATCAAGTACTGATAACCATCTTGACCAAAATTTAATTATCAAAGCGTGTATGGACCGTTACTTTGGTGTGAGTAATGTATTGCCATATGGTACAATAATTTTGCTCATAGCTCTGTTTTTGCTTACAAATCAAAAAATATTTGTAGAATTTGAATTCTGTTTTTGAAACATGAAGTGCTGCTACTGCTTTAAATTTGTCAAATGTGCTCGTGCTGTTCACCGCGTCTAATGAAATTTCTTCATATATGCCATCAAATGCTGCAAGCATTCTAAAATCATCATATAATTGTGTCACATCTAAAACATCAAATGCTTATGTTCTGAACATCATATGGTGCATTTATTGCCACATGACAGATGTTTCAAGCGAGAATTTGCGGAGAAGAGCGTGCTGTCATTATGGGAGGCGTGCTGGAGCCATTATCAGACGGACTATTTCCACTTGTTTGTGGCAGTAGCAGTTGTGTGCGTCTACGGACGGGAAGTTACAGAACAAAAATTTCGGCCTGACGAGACTCTGCTGTATTTCACATCACTCGCTCATCACATGGACGCCAGTGTTGTGCTCAAAAAGGTAACTTTTCAACTGAATTAATTGCCGTGTCCTTTGTCGCTCTTCATCTTTTGTTGTCGATGTGAATTTACCCATCAAGTTAATTTCTTTTGTTTATTTCGGGGGTCTTGTAAATAACTGAAATATTTCTCACACTTTCCAGCTCTATGCTGCCATGAATATATCTGTGATTGTCACCAATCACTTTTCAAATATGGTTGCTTTGATCCATTACTAAATTAAATCGAATAGGAAAGTCCCTAGGGACTTGCAGAAGTAGATTACCAAGATCCATCAGACTATCCAAGACTATTATCAAACGTTTAATAGATGAAGAAATTTATATTTGCAGCTGCTATTTGTAAAATAACACGTTGCGCTGGACTGGAACACAATACTATACCATGCAGATAGAACATAAAGATTATTTGTTGAATGCTAGCTACGCCTACGAATGAAATAACTTCATAAACTTTATCATAGAAAACATTTCGTGAAATTACGGTGTGTGGGTTAAATTTTTCTGGTCAAATAGTGGTTAACTGTGGACCCATAAATGCGTAAGTTAAATGGTACGGAAGTGGGTTGAGCAGCATTTGTCATGATGTACCTCCTATAGCGCAATTGCGAGGTGAGCGGGAATGTGCCGGTGCAACTTACCTGGTGGTGATGGTGTAAAAGTAAAAAATAGTTACGCAGGAATTGTACTGGTGGAACTGACGTTGTAAACAGAATTTTAACATTAAGTTGAATAGAATTTGAACATTTGTTAAACAGAATTTGTACCATTGGAAATCACATAGTACTAGAATGGTTAACAGTGCCGGTGCAACTTACCTGATGGCGATGGTGCAAAATAGTTACGTAGGAATTGTACTGGTGGAACAGACGTTGTAAACAGAATTTTAACATTGATTAAACAGAATTTTAACATTAAGTTGAATAGAATTTGAACATTTGTTAAACAGAATTTGTACCATTGGAAATCACATAGTACTAGAATGGTTAACAAGAAACTCTACCTGTGGCATCACAAGGCGCAAGAGTGCCCGAACAGAGTTAAGACATGTGGATCTCTCAGTTTTCTCGTTACTTTGAACGAAGAGTATTAAAGAGATTTACCCTACACAGAAGTACAAAAGGTAAGAGCGTTGTTAACGCCAAAGTAACCATAAAGGCCCCATATGCGTAATAGATTTATTTTTGAAGAATTCGGGTCATATTTGTATGGAAGTAATCGTTGGAAATTGATCGCCGGCACCGAGCTGCAGTGATTCCCGCGATTAGTCGGCGCTTTGCCAGCCGCATGAACGATAAAGTCTTCCGAATGATGCGCATGAACTAAGTGCAGATGAAATTAGTGTAAAAATTTCTGGAATAAACAGTGAGAAAATCAGCGGCGTAGAACGTAGACGTTGAAATTAATGTTGTAGATAAGAACACCGGTTAAAAAATGAAGACGCCAGGAACGAACACACTCGATAGAGGCTTCACTCCCAATAGAGCATTGTGTACATGTGATCCATTTAAGTCTAAAAGTTAGAAGGTTTTTCAATTTCCATAGGATAACAAATTCATAGTAAAAATTCTTAAAGGACTAAACACAAAACGAAAAGAATTGTAGTCTGGTTGAATATCCCGCCAGTCCAGCGTAGAACCGCTGTCTAAAATATCTTCAAAATTAGAACAATGATGGAACCTAAATTTTGAACCGCTGCCTGTCACGGACCAGTCTGGCACGTTTTTTATGCGTTGTTGTCTATTGAGCGATCAAAAGATGAGATCCTTGGATATTTTTTTCTTGGGTATTTAGTCCCGGAAAAGTTGATATATGTATTCTGATCATTCACTTAGATTCAATTAATTTGTCAGCTTACCTGATTCTCGTTGCGCTCGCAAATTGTCTTGACAGTTCATTCATTCTGTTAGTTTGAGATAATGCATATGAGAATCATTCTTGGGAATTACGATCTTTGACTTTCGAAAACCGGCTATGTAAACCTGGTATAAAATTTGCAGAACAGACTTCAATTTATTTTGTTTGACAGCCAAACTTTCTGCTACCTCTTATGCGTTATATAATCTTTTGCAGGCTCGAGGTCTCCTACATCAGTTCCGTACGCTATCTCAGGTTCCATGTGGTGTTGTAGGCCTTTGTGAACTCTGTGGTCCAGGAATATGGGACTCGGGTCACAACCCCACGTTCGTTTGTACGGGGCACCCCGATGACGTCCCTTGTCCCGGGGAGGCGAGATCCCGCGTATCTGACGCCCAAGAATATACCGGAATATGTTCGTGAGTTCGCGATTTTCCTGTGAGGATTTTTGCGCTCTCTGTGCTGGCGCTATAGCGTATTGCATGATCTGTTACTTTCAATAACAAAACTAAAAGCAAGATTTTCCGTATCAAGTTTGGCACAATGGATGTAGTTTTTGGGAAAGAACAAAATGTTGATTTCAACGTAACTACTTGATCAAAATATTACATTGACAATATAATAATAGTTACTATACAAGTTGCCCGAATTTTCATCATAACCTAAGCTCGGTTGGGTATATAATAACCAATGCAGAGACATTCAGTTCCACTCGTTATTGCTTTAAATAAATGTTCACATGAATAAAGTACGAGATTTCGACATGCTCTCTGACCATATGTGTATCGATGTTGCTAAGGTTGAACGATTATTCCAGTACGACGCATTGTTACTGCATGCCTCATTAAGGTTTCCTCATTATTTAACATGTAAACCAGTAAGCTGTACTTTGTCTGCGCTTGGACTGTGTATAGTGCTTTTAGGAATGATTTGCTATATGTTCTCAATGAGCTACCAATTGAAATCTTCGGCCCTATTCTCACTTCGAGTCACCGACTTGTGGAACAGCCTTCTTGATGGCATCGTTGATGCTCCGAGTATGAACGCCTTTAAGAACAGTCTAGACGAAGCTATGCAGATTCATATGTTCAGTCTTAAAATGCCTAGCACCTTACGGACCAGGCACTAAGTCCAGCAGCTATCTCGATCAATCGTCAGTTATAGAAAGATCGGGTTCCAGAGGCCGGACCCCTTGTGAATCAGGTCACGTAAAGTACAAGAATCGGCAACAGGCCATGGGCCTTTTTCTTCAGTGCCGACACTTCTATTAAGAACAGTTGCTAGATAATGAACGATTAATGGGATCGATGTTCAATAACAATATTCGACAACAACATTTGAACTGACTAATCAAAGCAGAAACTCGAAATTACGGTAAAGGTAGGTGATTAAGTATATAGTTATTTACCTGGAAGAAAAAAATTCTGACAATAGTTTTGTCTTCATTTATCGCTGTTTGAGTATTTGCCAGTAGATGCTTTTGTAGCAGCTGAAATTTGTTAGTGGCTAACTCACGTGAATAAAGCAACTTATGTGTAAGCTATTTGCTAGATATCCATGTTGTAAATGTAATCCAAACTCTATTTCTTATGCTGTTTAAATACTCTGATGATCGAGGGCTCAATGCTGATGTGTCAATGATTTAGCAGAATATGTAGCTTTCCTAAATCTAGTTCCTTGCCAGGTGGCAGCGTTTTCCAAGAAGCGAATTTGTCACTTCTTTAGGCTGTTTAACTACCGTATAATTGAACGAGCAATTAAATTACGCGACTCCTCCCTGCAATAATTTTTTATCCGAATTGCAAAATTATATTACTTCGTTACTCTCCCTTGCCAGGATTCAATATGTTATGTACTATTGCCTCCTTAGTATTATTTTCGTATCATCACTTTAAATTCAGTTTCAGTTCGGAATGAGCCTATGACTTAGAGCAAAATTATTCCATCTTCCGAAGCAAATAAGGTATGTTGAAGTTTCATTGTAACTTGCGTGCTGATTAGCATATAAAACTACCATAAAATCTTATTATTTTTCTCTCCTTTTCAGGAGGGGCAAGTTTAAGAGTTAATTTGTGTTTTCTTATATATAGGTATGACTTATTCTGTTCTGTATTTATTCATGAATTACAGGAGGCCTAGCCACCTCATTACATTTCAGTTTTCTTTCATTGAGAACATTCTCGTGGCTGCCTATATAGTATATATACCTTAGAATTAGATGATTATTTTCGTATCATATTTATATCACAGATATTTTAACGTGCATGCTTGCACTGGTTACGATCTGGTCTTCACAAAATTGATGCTCTTTTGCTTGAAAATAGAGTGTTATATCAAGAACTATATAATGGTTTATTTGCACCTAAGTTAAGAGCAATTTTATTTTGTTTAGCTTTATTTTTATTTTGAATTCATTGCATTTCGCTGTTTGGTTATGCATTCATTAATATTGCACGTTCCTTGTAATTAATAATTTGCATCCAACAATTACTGAAAAATTTTCAGCCTCGACCGCGTTGTTTGTTATTATATATCCGCTTCGTAGTTTACTCTGACTCTCATAATTCGACTGTTGATAACTTTTTTTATATTTTACTCATTAATAGCGTGATGAGTTCAAATGAAAACGTCTGCCGAGTGTCGATTATTAATTATTTGTTTGAAAAGTACTGGCTACAACTGGCTTCAGAAATCAATCGCTGTTTATCGCCCCAGCTGAATACATTATCCAGAAAAATAATAATGTGATTTCTATAAGTTTTAAGGCTCCTGAGACCTGCATCGTGATGAGGCATTTCGGTATCACAATTTCCTAGTATTGCAGGATGATGTTAGTATGATAGTATGGCATTGGTGAATGCAAAGTCTACGATCGGAACAGCCTGTCAAATTATTTCTCTTAATCAAAACGTTAATTTCCATTTTAGATGTTCCTGCTCCCGTGAAATTGATGGCAACGATTTCATTATGGCGGGACTCTATAATGAATTGATTGACGTTGATCGTACGAATAATAATTAATTTTTGTTACTTGTTTGTTACCATGCTAATTATTGAGCTGCTAAACATTCCTTTCTACCAAAGATTCCAGTCATTATTATTGTTGTGAAATGCTTCTTTTATACGATTGTTTTTCTTTTTAATTATTCGTTTTTGTATACCATAAGCCTAAGTCTATGTTGACGTTAATTTTATAACTTTATTATAGCCAATAAGCAAATCAAATAAGAGTCAAATGACATGACGTATTATCTGATAATTCTGTTTCAGTTTCTTCTTGCTTACTGAGGTATACTAACTGATTTATAATTACTACCAGATAATGAGGGTCTTATCTTTTTTTGACGCTTTGCTCTCTGATCTCACAGTACCCACGTTGCCAGTCATGTGTCTTTCTATGATGTTTACCTCTACTTGAGCTGGAGTGGTTTGTTACGTTATATTTTTAGCTTGATGTTGTAACTTGGGTTTTGCTTGAGGGGATAAAGTCATGAAACGAATACGTACCAGAAAATTTTTCGTTTCAAAAATATAAAGTAAATGAGACAGTCGATCAAGATCTTAAGTACCTAGTTATGTTAGTGGCTCTTCAATTAAACATGTTTAGAATTTCCATTCAATGAAAGCGTGTGGCTTTGTTGTGTGTCGTATCATTACATAGAAAATATTGGTATAATGTGCACCATTTTATGTATCCTCGAGACACATTCAACTAATTTTTGAAATATCTTGTAAAAAACATCCAGCGGTGAAATTTTGTTTGATGGACAAGTCTGTGAAACTTTTTCGAATATTGTATACAATATTTCCTACAATTAAAATTTCCGAATAAATTTGACACTCTCACTCTGCGCATTAAATTTCATTTAAAACACAAGGATGTAATTTTCACACTTAGCACCCCTGGTATCTTGATGGTCATAGAAAAAATCGTTATCTCGATGTGCCACTTGATATTTTCACTGCGGAAAAATCTGTACTTAATGCCTAAATATCTAGCCAGCCAGAATACGTTCCACGTTAACTCTTGATGTAAGTTTGGTTTGCACGTCTTCTTGAATCACAATTGCACCACAAATGTATTTGGAACAAACGAGCGGAAGTGAGTTACACACGTCAGCTCTTCAATCCCAGAAGGCAACGGGTTTCATCATCAGTTATTATTGCCGTTGCAGTTATGCGTGTACAAGAATTTACGCTACTTTAGAGTGAGCATTTCCTTGACATTTTTAGCTTGAATAAAAATTTTTAGTTGTAGAAAAATTTACATCCAAGGAGCCATTAAAAGTAAGTTTCAATAATTTAAAAAAAGTTAGTGTCCCCAAGCTAAGCAAGGAACAAATAATGGTTACTTATTCTGTATCTAAATCTCTTTCTTTTCACCAGTAAAAATGATGACTTCGTATTTCATCACTATCCTGAATGCAGTTTATGAACAGTATGGTGTCTTACTGTATTTCATGGAAAATACCGTAAGTGTACAAAAATTTATGGGAAAAAGTTTGATACGTGTTCATATTCCGGCGAAAGCAATGTCTCCGGGTTCCTGCTTCCGCGCCGTAGTGAAGTTTTCGCAGACCTTAATAAAACTCTCCATAGCTTGTCAATGGCAGTGGCATAAGACTACCTGTTCTGTAGGACTGTAGCAAAAAACGCTACATATGTGTGTTCTTATATACTTTCTTTACCGGGATCCTTCAAATTTGCTTCCACGCTTCGGCGACTGCTATCGCGTGTACTGGAATACGCTTGAGATTGTCATACAAATATGTATACTGATATAAATGTTCACTTGGACAATGAATACCAGTTACAGGCACAGTAATACACAAAGCAAGGCTGCAGTGTAAAGAGCATCGAATGCTGCAAGTTAAAGAGTAACATCATTAACAGAATTCTTAATTACTGCTTGGAAGACTCATTGTGTCCCAGTAGTTGGGAAAATCTTTCGCAAGATCTTTAAAACAAGTGTTTGCTTATGTGCATTTTCAACAATAGATCTACTCAACGAGATTGGAATAATGATCACATGCTCATTCCACTGGTGAAGATTTCATATTTATTTTATTATACCTCTTTTTTTTGTCAGTCTTACTGTAGCCGTGATGCGAGCAAGAGCTTATTTCAACAACACGAAATTTCCAGATTATGCCCATTTCCTGCATAAGTATCCAGATTTTGGCCACAACCATCTCTGTTGATGTGTTAATATAGACAGTAAAGAAATCGACATTGTAGTCACTCTTCAATGTATTATACCATGGGGGAATGGAAATAGGTTATATTTGTACGTGCATCGCCCTGGTTGCTGGCATATCGAAAGTTCGAGAGTTAAAAATATTATGCGATTCATTGTTCGTACAAGTGGAAGTTTTATGGGTTAGGAAAAACCTTATTTGTTAATCAAATTATCTACAAATTAAACTGCATTTTGGACTGCTTAGAGCATCTTTGGGAAATTGATTTCGTCTTGCTTGCCATGAGTTCTTCGAAATCGGTATTTTTGTGCAGATGAAGTCGATTAATTTACGATTTATTTATTGATCCCGAAATTTTTCGATAAAATCATTGTTACTTGAAAATCAATGCAAATAAAGACCAGTTATCCTAAATACATGTTTTTGAATCTGTGTGCATTGGTGCAATAAGAAAGTCTTCGTCAGTTTGTGAAGGTGATGAATGCATTTTCTCGTTCCCTAAATGAAGGGGATACTAGGTGCGGTCAATTAAAGATCCGGGAATTCCTGATGTTCTTAGTTGGTTGTGAGTTTTGGAGTCTGGGTAAAGGCTTTGTTTGATCTGTGACTAGGCTTCTTGGATGAAGGTTGCGCTATCAAGCGACTGCAATTTAAAGCTCTGAACCGCAAGAAGTTTAGAAGAGTCTTCTCCGTGAAAGTGAGGTGCAGGGTCCTTGCTTTGGTGTTGCACAGAAAGAAATAGTAGTTTTTTACGCCTGGCATTATCTTGGGTAAACCTCCATTTCTAAGCGTCCTAAGTGATTTTGTTGTGTTGACGCTCTGTATTCTAAAAAAGTTAATGAGAAGATAAAGTTGTTTATAAGTTAATATAAAAAATTAACATGACGGATGTGCCCCAGTACAACAAACGATTAAGCATCAAAAGACGAGGGAAGAACAAGGATTTTGGCGGTAAATCAGTTCGTGTTCTGCTGAGGACCCCAACTCAGTGAGTACAGAGATCAATCAGATCATATCACCTAAATTGATTTGGATGTATGGATCAGAACTTAGGCAGGGTATTATGGAGAATTATTTAAGTTAAATTTGAATTATAAACTTATTCAAAACGCTTCATTACAGCCACGAGTCTGTCGGGAGATTGTGAGATCGAGTTTAAGGTTATGACCCAATCCGGAATATATGGGGGGGGCATGTTGCCATCATATAACTTTTCCAGCATTAGACTAGCAGTTATAAATTCATATAGGCATGGAATAAAAAAACTTAGGCCCACATCCGTATTCCACGGGTGTAGCGTTTTAACACAGCGCTTGCGTTTTACTCTTGCTGCAACTTATTAACCCCATTTCTAATAGGCTCTCGTACTTATCTTTATTGTCAATAAAGAAAACATTTTGATAGCGGCATGAAATTAAAAACTACCTGGCGCGTGTTGTACCCCACTTGTCATGTCACCGCACCCATTAGTGAGAACTAGCACAGTTTGCGAACCACTGGCATTAAGTACCTTAGTGCTTGAACCTTGGTACTTTAGTTGGTTCAAATAATGGCCAAGAGAAAGGTGGACATTTTCTTTAGAACTGTCCCTCCTACCTGGATACCTCTCTCCTGCTACTTGCTTGGTATTTCTTTGAGAATTTACTTCATTGTCTTGAGTAACATCTATATCGATTCGTCGCATGCAAGGTACTTTCAGACGAAGGCTACAATTCCATTGCCTACGTTTTTCTCACACAGATAAGGGTTATGGTTTCCTCAGATAACAGTTTATATAAGATAAGATACACAGATAGGCTTTTCCATGTGCTTTATTAAGAGTTTTGCTAAATGCTCGTGGTTATTCAGCGTTCTTGACGTGATATATTTTCACAAGTTAGTGCTATAGCGTAACATAGGGCAGCGAGCACACTGCGGGTCATGGGCCCATAGCGGGTTTCTCGCTAAGTATGGCAGATATTGGTCCGGTCGACAGGTTCACTGGGATGTAGTGTACGGATTTACGTTTTGCTAAGTGTTTGCGTTATTAAGTTATTTGTGAATAACTGTTTTAGCCCAGATATAATTTTTTTGTGGCTAAATAAAACTGTTTTCGATTACTGTAGATGAAGCTTTTGAAATTACTGTGAATTATATTTTGAAAGTAATATTTATAGGGATAATTTTGAGATCAAGTTTAGACTATTTGCTTTTAAAATAAAATGTTGATACGATATAAATTGAAATGATACCTAGTGGGGCAACGGGCCCACGCGTGTCACGGGGCGAAGCGCCCATGGTGAAGTCTTGTGTTAGTTATACAATACATCATTAGATTTGTCTCAATGACCTTTTCAAAACTATGACTAGCTTTTTGAATTACAAATTATACTTCATATTGCATGATTTTTTATTTGCCGCCTCAAGGCAGCATGTTTAGTTTCTAGTTATGCGTATTTATTTATGCCATGGGCATATTTCTTCAGTGCCGACATTTCTATTCTATTTCTATGACTCCTTATCGAGTTATTGACTCTTGCCTTACCAAAAGTTGATTTCAGTCAACACCAATAAGCCAAAAGTTTATGAGTTTTTATGGTGTTGGCTGAAATCACGATTAGGTACGAATTCTCTGCACATAATATCTGTATTACGGACGAAACTGGAACGAAATTTTTTTCTGATCAACTAAATATATTTTTTCTAGTCAAGGATAAATTTTTTCATGTCAAGGACGAATTTTTTATCGCAAGGATATATATTTTTATATCAATTTTCTTCACGTCAGTGATAGATTTTTAAACCAAGATTATATTTTTTTCAAGTTAAGGATATGATTTTTTGAGTTGTTAATTAATAAATGAACGAATGTCATATTTTTTATTACATTTTCTTATTTGTTACTGTAAAGTGTTGTTTTATCGTTTTTAAACGAAAAATATGCAATTGTTGTAAAGGGACCAAGGGTGGGTGCCTTACCCCAAGCCCATGGGCCCATTGCCCCAGGGGTGGGGCAATGCGCCTATTTTGACACTTTACAAAATAGTGTTTCATTAAAAATTGAATAACTCTATAGGCGTCTAATTCACATCATACATTCCTCATTAGTTGTACCTTTAAACAAAACAAAGAACCACCTCGCATCAATTAAAACTTCATCAAAAATTTAGTTTGAAAAAAGGGGGGGGGGCGCTGCCCCATGTTGCCCTAATACCGGCTAGTGTCTCTGATTTTATGCCTGAATATTTCGCTTCCTGAATACTTCGTCGAAGTTTTAGACTATTAAAAAATTTCCTGCTACACAAAAGAAAAAATCATTTATGTTTTCCAATGAACAGTTCTGAGAATTCCAAGAAAGTCCAATACAACATAGTTACCAGACACCGACATGTGCACTTTTTAGAGGCATCCTGCTACGGATGTATAAGCTTATGATCTTTCTTTTTCGTCGCAAAAATTGTAATTACGCGATTGTTAGAATTTTTAGATTGGTTGATAATGATTGTCATATAATTAAATATTTTCAGGTTCATAATCTTTTTCACAGTCTCTATCGTAGTGATAGTTACCAAGTAGGCCTATCACAAGCCACATTAGCCACTATCGAGCAGTTAGCAGCAAGACGTGAGACGAGCACTAAGTGACAGTTGAAGTGGAGTGTAATAACTCGATTTATTTGAGGTCCTCCCAAATTTGTTGTGTGACGGTTGTGGATGTCTTTAGTACAATTCTCGTGTTGTGGGTCACCTAGAATGAATTATGAAAATACACTGATTCTACCAGTCACATCATATAAATCGAAATAGCTAATCTTGTACGACGATAAATTGCTTGAGGAAACTAGATAAACAGAGCAAGGTCGTTCAGGAGATATGAACAGAGTTCGCCGAAAGGAAGTGACTAACGAATGCCGTGAGATTTTTGTCTTTTTATTCGATGATTGACTTCATTTTTGGATGATACAATAGTTTCATTGCAACGTAGCTTTAGGTTTTGTGGCAGCAAATTTATATTGTTTTCGGTTTTACTTTGATGACATTTGCGTGCAAAAATTACCTTATGCTATGCAGTCATTTTTTGTCCATACATAGTTCTTACCTATCTTCTGCCCGTGAATTAATTCCAATCATGTTTCGCGGCGGATAAATCACCGGATTCTATGGAGAAGTTATTTGTCTTCAAATGATAATGGATCTTGTTAAACCACCTTCGCTGTTATGTAATAGGAATAAAATACTGCTAGTTAAGTTGATCACATAATTTGATTATTTGACCGTAATGACTGTTCAATAATTGAGTCGTCATCTATCGGGTGAAATATATCTTATCGCTGTGAGAACATTGGGACTAATATCAGATATTAAGTATTCCGTCATGAAATAATTCTGACTTTCTAACCTGATTTTCCAATATTTGAATTGCATTTCTGTGTTGAATGCTCTGGTGTGTGTTGAACATTTGACGACATTATCACGTAACTGCTACAGGATCTTGTGATTCTAATGAACTTGGCTGTAATTTTCTACATTGTAACGAAAATCGCAATCAGCATTTTTTTTAGTTTCTAGTCGGTGTTAAAAATTTCTGTACTCTCTTTCTTAGAAAATAAAGCTTAAACTAAAAATATGTTTTTATTCCAATCACGGTGGTTACGATGTATTATTTTACATTTTTATCACATCACAGGATGCAACAATATGTCGACCTTTCAATTCAATAATTTGTGCATCGTTCGGTATTCAATTTCATAAATTTAATAACTTCAAGTACGAGTCAACCAGCTCAATCACAGCGATGGTCAAGCAGTAAGTATTAAAGTGACTAAAAGTTTAACTAACACTTGAGGTCTGTATTTTACGAATATTACACCTGCAATTTACTTTTATTCAGAGCCGAAATACACATGAATCAGGAAACTAAATCACTCCTATATAGACTTATCTTAAACTGCAATTTCTGTTCTTATTCAAAGCTAGATGATCATCCTGGGTATTTTATGTTTGTATTAAACAATTCTAATCTGCTGTTTTCTTAATTTTATATAAAATAATGGTTCAACATTTTTTTACCTGTCATAAGGGATTTGTTATCACTTTCAAGCAACCAAGCCATAAAAATATATTTCGAATTTTCGAATTTATTGCTATTAATTTAAGTTCACTCCACGATTAAAGGCGTTTCAAATTCATATCTGGTACAACTATTGTAGTCACTTCTGAAATAAAATCTAAAGATAATTTTCAATCACACGTTTATCGAGAAAGCCAAATCTAACCTAACAAGTCGGTCGCAATCTTTTCTCTTTACTGCTGCAGGCATATAAGGCCTGTATATACTGATTGCAAGTGTATTGCAACGACTCCTGGGATGACATTTTGCTGTGTTCTGTCCATTTATTTATTGAATTATATTCTTATATTATGTTCTGTTTATTTATTGAATTATGTTACATATTTCATCAACTATATTTAATTTCATTTTTATGTAGGGACACTCAGACAAAGCTCAATTAAACAAAATTAAAATAATTTCAAGGCGCTAAACTTCGTGTTTAAATCCTCAATCAGTGAGCAACTAGTAATGTTGGAATGGTCATCCAGGTAAATTAGGCAGTGTTGAACATAATATATAAGGCAGTGTGGAAGAATATAATTAGCTCAACGGTTTCATGTCAAATTAAGCAATTAAGAAATGTGAGTAAATTGGGAAATCTTGTTTTGGGCCTTTAACCATTTAGATTCGTTATCCATTTTCTAATGTATCGACGCATTTAAAACTTCTTAGAAGTGCGTCCAACAGGCCAAATCATAGCCCAAATCAAACCAGGAGTCTGGAGCCGAATTCTGGAAGTATGATGAATAATAAGTTATCTTGTTTACCAACCTCTACCTCACCTCAGCTTATCCCACCCAATCTATAATTACCATAGCAACATTTACAGGTTGACTAACCAACACGAATTCATGCATCAAATTTGTAGGATTCAGTCCTGCAATTATGACAATTCAAATTAGAAAAATAAGCCAAAATCATAATTTAAATTTGTGGTTAAAACCACGTTCATTGATACTAATGGCGACTTCCAACCTTCAGATCGTCGAAATTTTTAACGCTTCAGCTGAAGCGTGTGCTTTGTCAATCATATGTTTTGAAAGGTCGCCTAAAATAATTATAGTTTATAATAATAGCGATTTCAGCGTTCACTAGGCCGTTAGCCTGTCGCCGATTCTTAAGATTACAGAACATTCACAGCTTGTTGCGGTCTCGATCACGCAACTCACTGACTGCTTCAATTCGGCTGTGCCTAACCGCCCGGCCTCCTTGCCGATTCTGTCCAGAAACCTTCACAGAGCTGGGATTGAACCCGCACCTCTCTGCTCCACTCCTGGGACTCTGAACTGTAACCACTGGGCCACTCTGCCCAGTGGTCAGCAGTTTTATATGTAATTCGGTTACCGCTATACTTACGGACATATACCGCACTTCTGCCAACAAGGGCATTGTTGTCGGTTCTCGTGCTCACCGGTGAGTTCGTATTTCTGACAACTGAGTCTCTGTGGTTTACATCTCTGCTAGCAGATGCGTCGTGGTGCGAACCTCCTCTACCCGGTAAATTATGGCTTATGCTTCTTTTAGCCAGTTAATTGCAGTTAATATTTCAGCCAGCTGGCGCTTTCAGGTTAAAACCTCATTAGCTAGTGCATGGTGGCTTTTTCATTCGCCAACTGAGAAATTATAGCTCCTACAACTGACGCTTTCTGGTTCACACCTTCGCCAGTCTGTGTATTTTGGCTCGCAACTTCGCAATTAACTGCATTCTGGACAACAATCAGGCTGGTAGGTGTTTCTGACACCACAAGTCTTCAACCCAATTCTAAAACAATCCAGTTTATTTTGGTTCATACATGTGCCAGCCAGTGCATTGTGGTCCATACTTCCACTAATGTTTAAACTTTTCCAGCACGGGCATTACAGCACATGCCTACAACAGCCGGGACATTGAAACTCAAACCCTCACCAGCCGGTGCTATTGGGTTCATACCTCATTGACTTGTGCATGGCTATCCACCAACATAGAAACTGTAGCTCATACCACCACCAACTGCATGGTAATTAAGATTCACACTTCTTCATTTTCAGTAGTACTGATTTTGAAGATTCTGGCAGAGTACTGAAGATTCGGTACCCTGCCTGCCGGGGCACCGTGCGCCATACATCTGTCAGCATATGCATTATTCCTCTTACAACCATGCACGAGGTTGATATGTTAAAGCGCCATTCAAGGACAGCGGCCTTGGGTGGTTTTGGCTTTTACCTGATTTTCAGTTGAATAAATAATGAAATAACGAATCTATGCTAGAATCAATTTCAAATGTTTTGGATGAAAAATATTAAGATTAGGGTTTGTAGGTTCGAATATATGTATTTATTCAATCACAATTGCAACCTCAAAACATTGAAGCCTTTGGACTCGTGCAGCCGGTTTCAGACCTCGAAAAGTTTCGATTTGAAATGCTCTATTGCTGCCTCATTGGCTGGAGGGAACCATTTTGCTGAGTCATCGGCCTTCGAGGCTATTTTTGGATTATGTGAAGCGACCGAAACTCTATAAAGCGACAATTACGCAGCTTTCCGAAAAGAAGAATTTGGATATTGATAGAGTGTGACGACGTAATGGCTTCGTGTATCAATTGCAGGCCCATCTGATGAATTGCATCTCATTTTCAAAGTATATTCGTTCCACTGAGCCATTGACGTTAGCACTATATCACGCGTTGTTTTTAACTCGTGTACTTAATTGTTTATACGGCGTTAATAGCTTTTTATTCCTTTTTGTTAAGCCTAACGAACAAGAATGTCAAGAAAAATATTCGTTTGTCTGGAAGTCAGCCCATGTTTTTTGCGTCGCTCGTTCGGCTGCCCCGGCTGTCGTTTTCTCTCTCTTTTTCTTTTTTTTGGTTTTTGCCGCCACATCCCAGCTCGAAGGCGCCAGTGCGTGTATGCGAACGTGCGTTTGTGAACTAACGCAAAGGTGCACCAAAATGTTGCATTTATATATATATATTTTCTAGAGTGAAAACTAAACAATATTAAGTCAAACCAAGTTAATGATGGTGCTCTATATCTTTCCGGTTTAATGCATTGGAAAAAAATTGCACCTAGATTCAATGTAGTTTTCGTCGTTCCTGAATGCCTATAACCTTTCTGAAAAGTGCCAATTGCGTAGGCGCTCAACTCGATAAGCCAGCGCATAAATGTCAGTTGTAAATTATGAAAATTGTATGTACTTGCTAATACGCCGAACTTAATTTTGGCTTCGCTGTGTTAAATTTGTCACGACGCAGCCACAAGAAATAAAAGAAATTATTAGAAACGTTACCTGCCCAAACGGGGAAAATCTTGTATTTTGCCAATGAGCTGCAGCGAACCACATTAATTATACATTCCAGATGACCAGCAGGGCTAAGAGGCCTGCATTTCAGATGGTCAAGCGCTTTCTACTGCTCGGGAAACCAGCCAAGATCATTCCGATGTATGCCTTTCAAATGACATTGCCCTCTCAGCCATAATGTTATTGTCACTACTTGATAATCACCAGGTTAATCGATTTCTTTCACATTTAGACCAAATGTCTTTCGCAAATATTTGTATGTAAGATGAATATGAATGTAATATGAATATTCACAAGCTCAAAAAGACCAGTCTTTCTTCTCGAGACGAAGAAAACTTGTCGTTTTTAGTGCATTTGCTCATTTATGGAAAGAAGACACTATTGTGCTCGTCATGTCCGTCCGTCTGTCCGTCCGTGACTTCGTGTTTTCGTCGACGAGAAAATGTGCGCTCTGTCACTTAGTGCAGTGAGTACTGAAATATATTTTTTATCACTTGGTTTGATTGGTTCGATGACTTGGTTCGATGGCATACCGCATCCTATATGCTCGTGGTTATCTCTATTTGACGTTGGGTTCATGGGGTCGACTAATGTCAGGTGCCGACGCAGCGATGCAGTCGTGGCAAGAGAATGTTGTTATAGTAATGTCAATTTGAGCCTCATTTCGCGCAAACAACGTTTGATAATTCACTAGCATACAGTAGTAATAAACATAGTCAACAAGACCATTGCCATCTGAGATGACAACTTGAAATTTTACCATACTCAACCAAAAGGTTTATTTCAGTTTTTAGTTCACCCACGAGTGATTGTTTGTCATCACTTACACTTATGTTCAAACTGATGCCTGTTGCTTAGTTAACGTACAGTTTACATGGTAACGAAAATGAAAAAGGGAATTTATTTCTGAATTAATTTAATTACACTTTTTTAGGTAATCAAACCTCGACTACAATATTTTCGAGTTTATTTGAGCCATTTTCCAGATTATAGGTCGAATTTGTATATTTGATTGTTAGTATAAATAAGTTTATAAATTTAATGCTATGAGTGAGTCTGTTATCTCTTATTAAATTTCTTCTTGAAGCAATTTCCAGTTTATTGGATTTGAAATTTCTAACTATTTTTTAACGAGCTGATCTCAAAGAAATATTCTCATCGTAAAAGCAGTAAACACAATATCGGAATGCATTTTACCTGAGTTCAGGTGCATTGACCTGGAATTTAGGCGCCGGATGTTCTCGAACGAGCCACATATTTATTATAGACCTGGAGCCATTAGAGAGG
Source organism: Hyalella azteca (assembly GCF_000764305.2). Taxonomy (NCBI): domain Eukaryota; kingdom Metazoa; phylum Arthropoda; class Malacostraca; order Amphipoda; family Hyalellidae; genus Hyalella; species Hyalella azteca. Next base: position 201,790 of record NW_025942568.1, read on the forward strand.
CCTGTGCTGCGGTCACAGCCCTGGAGACAAGAAAGTGTGGCGCCAGATTCTATTTATAAAACGACCGTTTAAATTAATGTCATCGACTGGTTGCAGTTCAATTCTAATTAATGGCTGGCTGTTTATAAACTATGATTACCTGAAGCTTGATGGTTTTTGTTTTCATTTATTTTTAAAAATGAGCATTCAAACGCGATTCGTGATCAGATAACTTGCAAGAAAACTTTACTGCACGAGTCAGGTATTTGAAACCCTTCGTGTTGAGATCATTATGATGTACGTAATGTTGAATGGATAGGAATACATACCTGCGTTATGAGTCACCGAGTGAAGCCAGCCTCACCTTACAATCTTCAGAACTGTAGCCTAGTTAGCTAATTAGCTTTTCAGTGTGCTGCCTCCGTACCTTCCTTCCATGCAAGGCCTTCATGCACAGTGCATACGCGCACGCAGTGGATGAGTCATTTTTTGAATGAGTCATCAATTCCGGTCGTCTGTGTACGGCTGACTACGAACACGCACACTACGCCTACAGATGCGCAATATCTACGAATACACACAATGCCTATACATGAGGGCAATATATGCACGTACACAATGCCTGTACACTGTACATAAGGGCAATATCTACTCACGCACACAATGCCTATACATGAACGAAAAGTCTACACACGTACACAATGCCTACACATTAGCGCAATACCTATGCGCATGCACAACGCCTACACATGTACGCTATGTCTAGTCGCGCACACAAGGCACATGTGTTGTCAGGAAGAATGCTTATGTATAGAGATGCTCTGAAGACTCGGGTGAACTCAATTCTTGTGTTGGAGCGATCGCGTTACGCGTTCGACTTGGCGAGCTCTCTCCGGAAAACTGAATGAATGTGATACTTCGATTTACGCGAAGCAATCCGACTTTTCTAATACATACTGAATTTATCGTTGATCAGATTGCGAAGTGAAAGTGAAAAGGAAAGTTGCTCCAGGGCTGGAATGGTGATTTTATAACTGTTTTTTAGATCTCCGAATTCATGAAAAATTCGGTCTCGTAGTTCTTCCTCCATGAATGGTGAAATTTATTTGGCGCAGGAGAATTGATGGATGATTCAACCATGTGTTACGTTGAGATTGTGTCGAACACCATACGGAAAAGAGTGCAAATTTCAAGGAAAATTTGGAAGTAAACCAGAAATGTGGGAAAATCGAAGTGCATTGGAAGCGAATGAAAATTTAATCTGCATAAATCGCGATGAGTACGAAAGAGGCGTGATATTATTAGCATTGCTTCGCTTCTGCTGTTCAACGCGCACTTTAATGACCTCTAAGAATATTTAGCGTCGTGTTTACTTGTGTGATAGAATTGTATCGTACATACACAACGGCCGGTAAAACGTCCGACTATGATGGAGATATGCAAGTGTTGCCTGCGTGTATTGAAAGTTTACGAGTGTAAAGATGGTATTGACGGTATATTGGTATTGGTGTAAAGACGGTATATTGGTACAAGGTTGATGAGAAGTTGATGGTTTCACGAATAATTTCTGTGGAATGTTGATTCTTATATTTTCGTTGATATAATTTTCGTGGGTCAGTGACCAATTAGGTCCAAAAATAACAGAATAATCTTGAAGAAAAACTACAGAAATATTACTAAAATTTTCATTTCAGATTAGTCTAATGAGATAATTGTAGATTTTCAGAAATAAAAACATTTGACAATGAAATGAACTTTAATTGATTTAGTTCAGTTGATTTTATTTACTTGCCACTCATTATATTTTTGTTCCAAAGTTATCGGAACATAATCGCTCTAAATGTTAGAATTACTATCATTTTATTTCTAATATTATGATAAGGGTGACTGACTGGCGTCAGTAACAGGTCAAAACTAGTCTTATTAATTGAATAACTTTGAGAGTTCTCCATTCAACTTTGTCGTGTTGTCAGAGCGAATGCGTGCATGGTTAACCAATTTTCCTAAATGAACAACAAAAATTAAACTAAATCGAGCAATACTTTCACTCGAATTTAATGCATGTCAGGAAATAACTCAAAGTTGCATCACTAGTTAAATCATTGACGTCCACTTCAACATATAGCGTGGACTAACACCATTTTATCGCCACTAAAAAATTCTAAATCTTCCCTCACACGCGATAAGAGTAAAGAGCATTGCTTGCTTGACCTCCGACGAGAGATAAAGAGAGATGTTCAGAAGCGTAGAAAAGTTACTTGAACTGTTTATTTAAAAATATATTTTAAAACAAGCGGTTTGTCAGTAAAAATTGTGTTTGTAGGATGAAAAATTTAATCATTCATTTGAATTAGTTTTAGGTTTACTAGTGTGGATATGTAATACTCATCGGAGTTATTCATTAGCTCTGCGCATACATAGTGTCGCTTTCATCGACACTGCGCAAGTATAAGAACTATGGTGTTGTGCAGGTGCTTGATCGAGTGTGAGTTGAATTAAAAACTAGATATTTTCATGAATTGAAGATGGATAGTTCGACCTACATTACGGCCGTGCAGGGCTGAACATCCCCTGAACTCTATAGCCAAACCTGAATAACCTTGATCAGCACCTCATGAAAACAAGTGCAAGAAGAAATGGTTTACTATCTGGTGTAGATAAAATTAAAAAAAGTGTAATGCCCACTCGAGTAAAGTTTAGAGTCTTGGTGGCTATAGACTGGCTATACTTCCCTCTGCAGTGTTGCATAGATATTACTAACCTTAACTCTCCATTATACTAACCTTAACTCTGTTGATTAGCATTTCTTTCGTACCAACATCCACCACATGAATACAGACATCCTGTGATCGCGTACAGTACGAATTGGCTTAGTTGAATCGAGAACGTGTTGGTTTTATGCCGCCATGCAATGATACCTGACATGCGCCTGTTCATCGCACTGACTTGATGAATGATGCAGTCGCTCTCATTGAATCGACATCGTATGAGCCTCCTTGCAATAGAGACGTTGGACGTGTTTTGAGTTCTTTCCCGTCCAAAGACGCTTTTGTCTTGCAATGCCGCTATGTTCTCCTAAATCGCTCTGACCGATGCGTGGTTTCTGATTCATTCTGTGAACTGTCGGCATTTGGGGCACTGTACTCACTGCACTCGTACAAGTACTGGGGCACTGTACTTGTATGTTTTCAGTGTAACTGTGAAAGGTTTGCTCATATGTGCAGTAAGCGTGATAACTCCATGAAGGTGGAATTATGTTATGTTGCAATGTTATTCATGGAAAAACTTCTGTGTACGCGTTAATTTTTTATTAATAATTCGAACTTATAATTATTTTATTTAGTGCAGTGCACTCATGTTATGTTTACATGTATTATTTTGCTGCAATACAAACGACACATTTTACGTTGTTATCGCCAAAATAGATTTTACTTTGGTCCTGTAATATGGTTATACATTTGTAAACTTTCAGATTCATTTCTAAAAATAATCTTTACGCCTTTGTTTGATAAACTTTTATTCAACGGGAAAATATCCACAAAGTCTTCCCCGCAACGTCAGACGTCAATAATAAATCAGGTAAACAAAAGTGATCAGTTAACCTCATCCAATCCACTCACTTGTATCTTCACATTTATTTGAAACAGTATTAGTTTTTAATTATATTTGTTCTCCATTTTTGATGTCTTTTTGACGATTTCGAAATAATTGACGTCTATGATAACAATAATAACGGGTCTTGATTACTTATCGTGAATTTAAATGTGCATGAAAATCTTCATGATATACTGACAGCTTCACTATAAGACTTAACTCGCCAGATGAGACAATAAGCAGAACTTTTCATAAGAATTTACTTTTACTATCTTTTCTAAGAATAATTCATTTGCATTGTTAATTGTTTCTTTCAGAACATCCAGACAATAATTTAAAACGGTACTTTCAAGAGTTTTGGTTGATTGCGAAATTGCAGCTATTTAGTCGTGCTTGCTTGCATATATTTTGTCGAAGAAGCAGCAAGGTTATGTTGATAGCGCTGGTGACCTCGCATGTGCGTATCGCTAGTACACACTCCAAACACGCAGCACTCAGGCCGGCACACATCTCATGCATTCACTACACCCATTCAAAAAATCACACACATATCCCTTACAACCATCAAAAATCCCAGACGTAACATCGTCACACCACATCAATAAACCATGTCGGTGTGCGTCTCATCTATATAATTTCTTTGTCTTAAAAATTGTTATTTTAAATTTGTTTGTTTATTTCTTTTATTTCTTATTAGTAAGTGTCATAAATTCTTTTGCGTGAACCTGCTTGATTGCTGTGTTTATTATGCCAGTCGCGTCTTATCTTTCAGTGATAGCGATGTGAGCTCCTGCCTCATTTCCTGCGCTTCCATGCAGTTCATCATGATGAATCTGTCGATTCGTTGCATCATTCACTTACTTATTCAGATCCTCATTAACTCAGTGACTTCCGCAATAATGTAATTGCTCATTTTCAATCTTATTCAATGGCTTTTCCACTAATTTTTTTCTAGCATGGTTAATATCGGAAAAAGTAATCCACTTAGCGATAGTGTGTACCAACAGCGAAGCTATAAGTAAGAAGTTGAAAAAGTTAGTGAATGTCGTTTGTATCCAACAAAAAATCCATTGAAAATAAAAATCAACGATGAACATTTTTTTAGGATTTTTAGTCTATTTCTGAATGATTTCAGAGCGCTCAATTATCAAGAGCTAATTGAGTTACAGTTCTACCATAACATTCATGTCCCATCTCAAAAAAACAACAAACTGGTTTCGCAGTGAGCAGTGTAGCTGTCTAAATGTTTGTGCAAGCTGCTCTAAAATTCGTCTTAGCAATGAAATATTATTTCTTTTGCTTGGATTGTTTTTCTAGCGTTGTCTGCCAATAAAGTTTTATCGGGAAGTCTATCTCTCAATAACAAGTCTTGTCGGTATTCAAATTTATATGGGTAGCTGCTATTTTTTTAAATTGCGGGTTTTTAAAAAATGTAACTTTTAAGACAAACTTCATTCTCGAAGTAATTTTATCTATAGAAAATTTCCAAGTTTTCATCAAATTTAAGCCTTTATTTCAAAAAATTTTCGCTACTCTGCAAAGAAAGTTTTCTTGGTCATAATTTCGCATTCTGTTCAAAGTCGCCATGTGTGCGATCCATCGTTGCATCCTGCATTGTGACGTACCATTGCACTCTAGGTCGAGGACGTTTAAATTTGTACAGTTTTTGTCCAGCGTCTGTGCGAGGTCTCTCTGCCAGCAGAACGAGGAAGTCATCCGCCGTGGCATCTCAAAATTATCGTCCTCAGTTGCGCTGCCGTTTTCATTCAGCCTAAGAGTCGATCTAAAGTGGGTAACGCTCATGGCTAAAGATGATACATGTATTTTTGGTCTTACAGACAAAGAAATAGCAGTAGTACTTGATAAATTGTAAGATTGTAGTGGTCACGATTGAATACACTTTCACAACATGATACTGAATAGCGTCCGAAGCATTGCATTCATCCATGAAATATTTTTCCGCGAAAATGTGCACAAATTTACCTTTTCAAAAGGGTAGTGCGGACCCGCAAAGTTCAAATATCCATCCTCGTATACCCTGCAAACTTATATCTTCATTACCCTAAGCGAGGTAAATATCTTCATGCATGACGATAAGCAAAGCAGTTGAGTAGAGTAACCGTACAGCCACTCAAGGGTTTCTTCGAAGCATTCCAAACCGAATACGAAGCTCATACGATCGGTTGTTTACTTCAGTACATTGGATATTGTTATATAGATTCGTTTGCTATGATACCCTCAGCCTCATAGAAGTGTTATCGGCAAGTCTAAATCGAAATCTATTTTAGATTATTCATATTTAGCGGTATTATTGTTGAAAGAAAATAATTTTTCTATCTTCTCTGCTGTCATAACGTAAAATTCCCAATGAGCTGTAGACCTCTTACAACTCATGTGCTCACTTAAGAAGTAATTATTTTCTGTTCTACATCTAAGAACTGAATTACAGCGTAACGTTGCAGACAGAATCATAGTAGAAGAGTATTGCGAAAGTGTTAATTGTTCCTTTTTAGTATGCATTGAAAAGTATTAACGGTTCCGTCTTATAGCTACTATGGTCTTGGCACATGCTCAACATTCGTAACTCTTCACGAATGATTTAGATGGTTTCAATATTAATTTAGATTCTTGACTCCGGCTCATTTTAATCTGTTCATTCAAACATTGCAAATCGCAGTCTTACTCCTTTTTTAGGCTCCTTTCGCAACAGTTGAGCGTGGGTTGTGACGAACAAGGAAGTTGCTTCAGGATATGTGCTCCAGCTTAGCCTTCTACTGTCCAAAATAATGAATCAATTTCTTGATGGATTTATTTACCGAACTGATGTTTTAAAACTAATTTTAAATTCGGCGCAAAATGGATTAATTATATTCACACTCGATCAGCTGTCCTATAGGGACAGCAAATTTGTGCCTTTCCGATAAGAAAACTAAACTTATCTCACGTCTGTTGCAGGTGAACAATTCGTTCGAGTTCAGTTTCCGATCTCATTAGCGTCATGAGTGTAGGTATTGTTCATCATGATTAGGTCATGATAATTTGCGTCCAAGCTGTCACCATGAATCAATTGATTAATTCACTTCCTAGTCACAATTGCAAACTTCATAGCCAGATATGGTCTAATCTTCAACGCCGACGCTTCTATTTTTAAGTTTACTCGCAGTATTCGCGCTTATCTCCGCGGGATGCAAAAACAGCGTTTCCGGCATTTCTTGTGGACGATCGATGTGCGACATTGAGGCGAAACGGATTTGGAATTTTTCAAGCCCAGTTTTCGACTTCTTTCTTAAGTACTGTAAGAGAGTAATGCTACTAGCACGCAATTCTTGGTGCGTCTCTTTAAAAAATTAGTAATTCATTGCAACGAACTCATTACATTTTTTATACTAATTTGTCCGTGAATTTATCGCAAATACTCAGCATCAGACTGAATTTTTACCCTATCAAATGAACCACAAAATGCTAGACAGTGGTCACATTATCTTCAGTCTCAACAACACAATGGACGTACATTCTATAATATGGTATAATTATCATCATAGCCGGTAGACAAGTCCACTTGCAACGACGATGTACCGGTAGGAACGGTAAAAATTTAAATATTGATATGCAACGCACGTTGATATATCCTCGCCTGCTACTCGAACAACTTATGTGTACATTGACTTATGCAACCCCCACGAAGCATAGAAGCTCTGCCTTGAACAGGATAAAGCCAGACACCATGGGATGAAACTCCGTCTCTGGTTGGTGTAAATGCAATTTCCAACTTCCTTGTAAAAATATTTTCGTTTTTATTTCATGCGTTTCTAGAGAGCCTAACTATACCACCATGCTGATTGCCGTCCATTGAGAGCTTCAGGCCCCGTCAGTTCTTTTGATCACTAAAGTTGACAAACTTTAGGTGAAGGCGGAGGTAGAAATATTAAGAAGACTAAAGAGTTAGTATTTAGAATAAACGTAAATGTTTGTGCAATGATTTTGCTTCCTCTCTCTAGTTTAATTTTCTTGTGAGTGAAATGTTCTACCGGCCCTAATTCTGTGTTATCATAGTCGGTGAAACTTCTCTTAATAATGACCCGATGCAGCCATATTGGTACCACATTCTTATTACAGAAGCCAAAAGTGACACTGAATCTTGATGACATTATTCCATAGGATTATATACAATACTAATTACACATAAAATTAATTATTCATTTATCGCTCTTTGAAAGTTTTCCAAAAGTTTGAGGGATGTCATTTACAGCACACTATCAACCACGAACGCATGTGTTAAAAGGATAGAAAATTGCCATTCAAATGATTTGGGCACAATTTACTTGCCATTATTGACTGAAGGCACGGATCGTTCGTCTGATGTACATAAAAGGAGTGTCGACCTTTCCTGCATAGCGGCAAACATGAGACCAGGTCAGGGCGATATATTGGCAGGAAGGCCTAAGCTCGCTTCCTCGTTCCTCTGGCTAGTGATGTTGCACTCATAAATATTGATCCTCTTTAGCCTAACATACCTTGGGGCTAACCTGCACTGTATTGACCTCGACCCTGGGCTAACCTGCACTGGATTGACCTCGACCCTGGGGCTAACCTGCACTGTGTTGACCTCGACCCTGGGCTAACCTGCACTGTGTTGACCTCGACACTAGGCCTAACCTGCACTGTGTTGACCTCGACACTAGGACTAACCTGCACTGTGTTGACCTCGACACTAGGACTAACCTGCACTGTAATGACCTCGACACTAGGCCTAACCTGCACTGTATTGACCTCGNTCACGGATCTTGCAAGTCTGGAAGTGTGGCAGAATATCGTCAGCTTGCAGTGCTAGTGAGTATGAAATTCAAGTATTTACGACCGTAAAACTTTTAATATTTCAAATAGGAAACTCGTCAGTAACGCTCTGTAATCAAAGATGGTCTAAAGTTTGCCACAATAAGGTATAAGTAACAATACAACAAATGCCTATGTTGAAGCAATAAGCAATATGTTCTAATAAATAAAGGCAGGGATTATTTTCATCCAGTGACTCCAGCCGCAATCACTCAGCAGGGTTTCTCTCGCGACGACAATATTTGCAGTATTGGAGTAGCATATTGAGTTCAGTACAGTGTAAACAAATTCATCATTTTACTTCCGTCCTAAAAACGAATATTTATGCTCATCAGCGTTTGAATCTCTTTCATGCTGTTACGGGACCACTATCAACTGGGCGTAACACGAGACTAAAAGCTATTCGTAATAACCCATCAGGTTCGTCATCCTTCTTGCAATTCAACACTAACGGGGGAATAAAGACGACCGCACAACAACAACAGCGTGTGAGAGTAGAAGTCACGTCTACTTCCGTGGTTAAGATATGGCGTAGCACCGATGAAGGTATTAGCGCGAAGTCACGTCTAAACTTCGGAGTCTGTCTCTGTCTGCTCACTGTGGTGGCGCAGAACGGATGACAATATGGGCAATTTTCCGCACATAAGGCGATCCGGGAAATTTGCGCGGTCGTCTGATTGGCTTTGGTTACAATAAATCAATATATGAAACATTTATAAAATGTATATTTCCCTCATGCAAAGACAACTGCATGTCCTCATGTTTTTGCACCGGCAAGCAGCTGCCAGGAAATATGGGAACCGCCGCTGCTGGCCCAGTGACAAATGTCATAAAAGTTTGGATACGCAGTGTGCAACTGTGCAGCAGAATATAATTCAATTTTAGAGTAAATTTTTCTTATTAGGAAAATAAAGGACGTGCCAGTTTTTTTGGATTTTCTACCATTCCAACACTAACTCATCGGACATGTTACATTTTTTTTAGATTGTATTAATCGCTTATTTCATCTAATTGCGTTTGCAAAAATATTTTTTGCTTGCTTATCTCGGTACAATACGGTACCTTATAACTTGATAGGTAGGAGAAAATTTTCGAAATGGCTGGCAAGACCTGTTCGTCTCCCCCACAAATTGTATTCATATTTCTTAGTTATAAGGCACGCAAATTCTATGAGATTTACCAAAAAAGCGTATCAAAACATAGGAGCTGTGATTTTATACGTACACTCTCGCACCGGTTGTGAAGTTGTGAGCGTACCCGTACGCTCACAACTTCGCCGTTTCACGTCATGCGCTCTTTTAACACTTACAATTTCTCTGTTGCCCTGATTCTCAACTCTAATTTGATGACATAAATGCAAAATTAAACGTTTTTAAAGATGTATACACCGAATTCTTGTATATTTCAAGTTGGCTCGTAAGACGGAAACTCCCTGCCTCGTTGACACGCATCACTTGCCAAAATCGACTTAGCTACGACAGTCTGCTTGTTTCCGTTCAGTAGCTCAGTACGAGTTCCGTGTGCTCGATATAAGTAAAGAAATCTGTTGTTCATTGCTATATTGCTCAATACGAAATGATTTAGTTCAAACTTACCCAGATTGAGTTAATATTAGGGAAACAAATCCTTCTAAGAAAAAAAGTCAGTGCGGCAAAGACATAAAACGAAAGTATTTCTGTTTATTCGCTAACAATGCAGGCAGCAAATAACTCGGTGAAATTTTTGTTTTGAACAAAACAAATTCAAGAACTAAGGGACATGTGAAAATGTAATCAGACCGATCGATAATAACTGTCTCGAAATGTGTTATCCAGATAGAAATACCGTTGTTGTTTTCAATTAAAAACTTTATATACAAAAAAAACTTCTGAAATTGTTTAATTACTTAAAAATATCAAATCGCAATTTGAACTGTATTTTTTCAAACTCAGCTGCGTACGTTTGTTACAGTTATCTATTTTGATGGTCGAAGCCCGGTTTGATCGTTGAGCAACAACTTTGAATAGAATAATTTGAATTCTTCGAATGAAAACTCCATGCCATAAAAATCGCTTTCCATGCAATTTTACATTTGCCGCTCCTCATGTGTTGCACGGTACCAATTTGCTACGACTCTGCCCAGTTATACAGGCGATATATAACATATTTTGCGGCAATATTACGTTTAATATGCGGTGGCACACAAACGATACCTTAGTTTCACGTGACGGCTCCCGAATTTTACACACCAAGACTCCTCCTGTTGCTTAGAATCCAAGGTCGATTTGAGTGGTCTTTTAAAGCTTGGCTTGAACTTGCCCATTGTAAGGCAGGTAATAAATTTCTTTCGACATACCAAAATAAATTAGGTGTTTGGAAGAATCTTGAAAATTCGCGGGCAAATTTTTACTCTACACGGAAATTAATATTTAAATACACATGAAAAATATGATGGGACGCCAGGATTATTTTTAATTAATAGGTAATATTCATAGATATTATTATCTCTCGCAAGACGAGAGCGTGGAATATTCAGCCCATTTTAGAAATTAATTGAAGGTGCAAAATAAATGCGGACCTCATGTTTTCATGAAAAACTTATACATAAATATTGGTATCTCAGTGCTCCAATGAGCGTTATAAGTGTTCAAACAATAATTTTCTAGATGATCTTATTTATGATCGATTAGCAATTCCTAAAATTTTCTATACCTCAATTAACGAACAAATGGAACGCACTCGATTAAATCTGTAGACGAGAGTGAGGTACCGCAAAATAAGTTTTTCACAAGAGTAAAATTCATCAAAGTTTGAATCAAGTAAACAAAAAATCAATTGTCTAAAGCTGTATTTGTAAAAGCTGTTGGGAGAGATGAAATGGAACTCGAGCAAACCATCATGACGCTCTGATGGTGCATTGGTGCGTGACTGTGATGAAGGTGAGAGCATCACACACGACAAGGAAAGTAAAGCACAAGCTAAGCTTCAGGTCTTAGCTTGGTTCATTATCCCTTTGCTGAGATTCAAGGCACGACCGAGAACGATTCTAGGTCTACCAGTAAGGGAACACAAGTTACCGTTCGGGTGTGGTGGAGGAAACACCGAACATTCTTCTTCCCATTTCCTACCAGTGTAATATCTTTGTGATGATAAGACGTTTTGTGTTATGAATTAGAATTACCAGTGAAAAGTTCTTGCTGTCAATCGGTTGTAATCATTTTCAAAGTATGACATATAAGTTTAAAGTAAACTTTATGGTCATCTACATAATTTATGTTGAAGTGTGTGCAAACGAATAGCCTGGTACTTTGGTTAGAATCGAGTTGAATCAAAAGTAATCATGAAGCAGAAAAAGATAATTATTTTTTGTCTCTGCTTAATAAATTCCAATGAATTTTATAAATTTAAGCTAATGCGCAATCGTAGATTCGTGGATTATCAGTAAGTTTCCTTCGTGAAACGGCGCTTGCAACGATTCGCGGTTCACGTCATTATCATGTGGAATTTTGCACTGTAACGTAATATCTGTTATCAAAAACCAGTTAACTGAGATCAGATCGGTGGCACATGCTCAAATCTAAAATTTTCAAACGAACAAGCGGAATATTTCTTTTTTTTGTGCTGGCATAGCATGAGACCAGCGTGGCGCCTCGAACAGGTTCCCCCGGAGTACAGTGCGACCGAAGGCCTTGTCCGTAACCCTAAGCGCGGTGAGGGGAGGTGCATGGGGCTAGTCTCTCATGTTCAGCTGCGCCGCCGGTTTCGTCATGATGTGGCTAAAATTTAATCTTTTCCCATAAGTTGTACGTGATAATTTGTTGTTCATGGATAAATAAATACTATATAGTTTTCAGTGATCAAGAAACGGAAATCTAAATTATATCGACAGATTTATAGAGTGGAAACTATTGTTGAATGGGAAATTCATAAACGAATGCGCATTTGTGATTTTTCTATGGATTTGTCTAAACTTCTAAGCCTCGTGAATGAACTGTGGATGAGAGTAAAAATAGCTTTTTTTCAGAAAATACATTATCTGTTTACACATATAATTCCTTAAAAAAGTATCTCAATAAATTATCTATCCGCAAAAATGTCCACTTTAAACAATAGACAACGAACGTCATATGCCGATATTCCGCGCTTAGCTGCTTTGAAAGAAACTCGTCCGGAACGTAGACATTCACTGGCCGCCGCAATCGAAGGCGCAGACAACAACATCCGCCAAAATGTTCTCCGCCGTCGAGCCTCAGCTGATAAGACTTCAACTGCCTCGCAGATCTATCAAGCGGTTGCCCGGTTGGTCTATTTACGATGGTGTGGATGAATATTTCAGCCCCTCAGATCTACTTAGCGGTGTCCCGCTAGATCTAATTACGATGGTGTGGATGAATATTTCAGCCCCCCAGATCTACTTAGCGGTGTCCCGCTAGATCTAATTACGATGTGTGTGGATGAATGTTTTAGCCTCTCAAATCTACCAAGCGGTTGTCCTCTGTCCCAAACTGAGGCGCGAGTGGACGAATGTTGTACACATTGAACTCGCTTGATTGAGTTCAAGGTAGCTTGCCGGCAGTTGATGCTTCAAGATTACGAGAAATAAAGACTCATGCTTTTCCTGTCTCAGAAATTTTCCGATATTTAGGACTAATTTATGAATTAATCAGTGATTTTCTTGTAGCCCAGTTAAAACTAAAAGTAGCAAAAGATTAGAGAGCGTCAGCTAAATCAAACGTTGCCTCGAACAAATAGCTATTTATCGATTTCGTTTTTAATTCAAAAAAATTGAGAGAGTGAAGCGTCGCCTTCTGTTTAGCAATCATGATCCATATGGGGAGAGGGAGTATACTCGAAAAGTAAGACACTGCCACCAATGTTTGTACATAATGTGCATAAATTACTATTCGTTCACATTGCTAAAGTTTCAATTTTCTCCAAGAAGTTTTGTTGTTGCATTTAATCGTCTGCAGAAAAAGATTCGCTTTACTATCTATTCAGACTTCGCCTCGGTGTTGTGTCCGCCCTCTCTTTTAAGGCCGCGAAAGCGGCTTGACTGTATAACCATTCAGTAATTGTCTCCTCTGAATTGCTTGCAAAACTTCTTGTATTCTGCAAGGCACCTTTTCTGTAAAGCGCTTAACTTTAATTTAAGCAAATTCGCTTTGCACCAGTTTAAGTAAGGAAATCGTTCTTCAAACGTTTCCTATTTAAATTTTAGTATGGTTGAAATTGCCCACAATTGCTGAAGTCTCTTCAATATTTATTATTTGTATGCAATTTGCCTGAGTTTTCCGTTGACGATGAAGGCCGTGTACATCGTTTTTTACGTTAGCGATAAATAAAAGTGCCGACTGTATATGGAATTCTATATCTGAAGCTTACACTAAGTGATACCAATACGCATTGAGGTAAAAAATGAAAAAACAGTACGAACTATTATAATGCTTGCGAAAATTTTAAAGTTCGAACATTTGTTGCCAATGATGTACACTTTCTTTTTGTGTTTCGAACCTCCTATGCCATTTATATAACACTACATAGCACCTTAACCTGGCATTACTTTGGAAATCTGTTTCCGGTACTAATATATTATATAGTTGTATATTATATTTTATTTATATTATATTGTATCATATGGTATTAATAACGTGGATCCGGTTTTAATTATTCGATTATCTCTGAAATCTTAAAATATCGTTATCCAAAATCCCGATATCAATCATGAATCTAGTGTATGCTTAATGAAGGAAGACCCGTCCAAACCAATATTTTGCATAGAACATTGAATTCCTATTTGACAGTTGTTTTAAAAGGATGATTTTAATTTAATCTTCGTATTTTAGATTGAATTGATGCTTAGAATTTAGAATTAAACTTACATTTTTGTTTGAATCCTTCCATCCCTGCCTTGCAATATCCTAATATTGATAAACAAAAAATAAATTTTCATGTCCAGATAATATGTACACGAAAACGCTTCGCGCTCGAGCAGCCCCTAAATAATTGCGACGTGAGGCGTCTAACAAGTTAACAAGTTAACAACCAACAAATTTGAAATAATATAAGAGTTTTGATTTTAAAAAATTACGAGTTTTTTATTTGAAAAAAATGTTAAGAGTTTTGGTTTGCAAAATAGTTTTGAATTCTTTGCCGAAGTTTCATCGCAAACTTTGATTGAATAATTTGAGTTTCAGGACGATGATTAATTATTTGGGACCGGAATTCTCTCTAAACCATTGCTTGAATAATATTCTGGCAGGAACTTGTATATAAAAATCGACACTAGACTTGATTAAATATTCGTATTATGTCGTTAATTGTTTCTTATCTAGGATATCGTAATGGTATTTATATCCCCTTCAACTTTATTGATTTCACTTTTTTAGACTGATTATGAAATGCGTGAATGTCTGTGCATAGCGTGCGTTTTCGTAATGTATAACCTCAAATCGGAATCGGATGATATAGTAACTATATTTAAATACCTCTATATGTAAATAATTTTTAACCTAGGCCTATTTGTTGAGAAAATTTTTACAACTAAACAGATTTTTAAAGGTAAATTTTGTTGCCGAAGCTTATTTTCTGTACCTGGATATCATATATTAGAAAGTTTATCTGCTCATGAAATTTTTCATGTTAGCTTTAAAATCTTTATTGAAATAGAATCCGCGACACACACGCTTATGAACGTGTCCACAATTCAGTCTCGAAAAGGTCTTTGTGGGCGTTGGTTGTGCATTTCGTAGCACTTCATCTATCGAATACTTCGGTAATTCCTGTTCATAGAGACTTGAGATGCGTTTAATTGAAGTCATCACAGTGTTCGATACATGGGTTACTATTACCAGAGTTCTTTTTGTACAGGCGAATCACTCCGGGGCTTCTGCCACCGGGCTCTCCCGGCACGTACAGACGGAAAAGCAGCACTGCAGAGTTGACTGCGGCTTTAGCTTTGTTGGGAAGATCAAAAGATACCAAAATGGCTGAAGCAGACAAACCTTGGCCAAATGTGAAGGATGATTACGAAATTAAGGATCTTATTGGTGAGTTGGAACTTGGAATAATGATAGTTTCTAATGATGAATTCTTTTCTGAAATGAAGGTTTGCTGTTCGAGGTCTTTCCCTAATCCCTGGTTTCAGTGACCTGACAAATCCAGAATCCTCAATAAATAACAATTTGGGCATTAACTTTAAAATCTAGTCTCAGATTCTTGATTTCTTGTTCACCCAAATATCTAATTCTTCATAGCTAGTCATAGTGAGCTTGTATCAAGTTCATTAAATTCTATTTTACTGATGTTTATTTTTTATTCATACTCATCAATCCTTGATGAATGTAAAAATTTACAGCCTTTAGTCTTTTTACTCCTTTACTAAACATTATGGAAAAGCAATTGAAGTCACCTATCTATATGGTCCTTGCCATATATTTTTCATGAAAAGTAGAAAAAGTGGCATATTTTTGCCCTTGATTTTCAAAAATCACATGTAAAACAATATTTTTACCTAGTTAGTTTATGGAATATGTTGTTAAATACCTAGTCTAGACTCTAGATTTGATGGCCATTGGCCACAAAGATTTTGCATACAGAACAGGCCTGGCTGTAAAGTAAGGCCTTTTAACTTTTAGTAAGAAGGCTGTTAGAGCATCTAGCCTGATTTAGGATGGAATTCTAAAAATGATGATTGAAATATTACTTTTGATCTATTTAGACCAGTATTTTGATCCAAAAATTTAAGTTTGAATAATTAATTTGTTGAATAATCTTTATTAAGAATTAATTAATTAATAATAATTTGAGAGAAGTCATACTTGCTTCTTCAATGCTATGACGTAATCACTTGAAAATTCATACAGGCATTTAAAAAATATAATTAGATGGTCAATTGATAAGATGTATTAGTTTTTTAACAATAATTGAAAACAATGAACTAAGCTTGAATGAAATGATGACATTTCACACTAGTGACACTACAAAGCAGAGTTCTCTGCTCAAAATGAGCAGTGATCTGCTGATTATCTTGAGAACAACAATTTTTTTTCTTACAAATCTTTCAATGATCTCAGTCGTAGACCTTAATACCTGCCATGGTCAGGAAGATGTTCCAGGTGCGCGGGAATTTATATTGTCATTTTAATGACCTGCGCGGTGCGCCGTACTATGCCGGTAAAAAAAATGCACCATGCGCCGACAGCGCCGTACTTTTAGAAAGCTAAAATAGTTTAAATATGGACGCGCGGCAATGCAAATTACGTAATCACACTGACCGTACACACAAACGTGTATCCGCACTGTGTTGTGGTTGGATACGAGTTAACTAGATTGCTACCGCGTCAACTCAGGACTCAGGACATCATGACATGTTCACTGCCAATACAATGTGCCACATGCCATAAAAGAATCGGAGTTTATCTTATCATTTTGTTGGCACCAAAAACTTTTCAGGTAATGTGAAATGGGGTAATAAGGGACGGGCAGGGTAAATTGGGATAGTCATCCCACATTTTGTAGAAATGTTGTAGCAGCTAAAATAATCAAAATATTGTACAACTAAAAATAGTGGCACAAAGTTCAACATTTATAGGTAATTTCTATGTAGCATAAAGAAAGTCAAGAAGTCATACATTTACTGCCTCTGAAAAATCCCTGAAAAAAAGTGTAAAAGGTGAGATTTTGGAAACATACCGTCAAATGGGTAATAAGGGACTGTTTTGAGCATTTTTGTTAATAACTTCTTACCATAAAACCTTTTCATAAGCAAGTTTAGGCATCAAATGGCATCTTCACAAAATTCCATATGCTATTTATAGCACCAGACGCAAAATTAAAGTGTGGATTACCCTGGGAACGGGGTAATCCATGACACTTGAAATAAAACTTAATTTTAAAATGTTTGAAGCATGCAGTGTGTACTCATCTGTTACTAACAGTACTCTGAAGTCCTCCTCTTCTTTTGTAGATTATGTAGATGCAGAATTAATGACATTTTTTGTGATTTATACTTGTTTTTCCTTTATATGATATTACCATATCCATACATTATCATATTATTAATGTGATAATTAATTACCATATCCATGGACATGCCATTGTGCATTTACAACAAATTTGTCCACTGCAAGCTTCATATCAGCAGCAATGTAGCACTTTTCTGTATCTGTAAGCTTACAGAAAGACTTGTAATTTCACACCATTTTAATTGGGTCAAGTGAATTCACTACCTTATAACAAAAAAAAAAATTGTAAAAACATAACCTAAAACAGAAAGGAATATTCTAGGGATAACCATCATATTTTTGGAAGAATAAATCATAGTTTAGGTTAATTACTTTTCATTTTTGTTGCCTGGTGCACAATTATATTTATGACATTCTATGCACAATTTTGTGATGACCGATGATGCTAATTTTTTGTTTGGTTTAATGTTTTTGCTGAGCGAGGTAAATATAATCAAAATTTTTTGTTTTTGATTGAATTTTTCATTAACTGGAGCCTTTGCTAATCAAGGTTCTACTGTAAATGCGTTCTTTAGAGGTCTCCCTTATTAGCCTGGAGGGGAGGGGGGTGTCCCTTTGGAAATGGCCTGGCCGCCATTTTTTATGGAATGAGATATGTGATTTCAGTCAATCCCTTTTTTAAGGCAACACCTGTGTGCAACTTTTATGCAAGTAAAATTTTTTAATAGGGCAAATATATTTTTTCACTACAACTTAAATATTGTACAACTAAAAATAGTGGCACAAAGTTCAACATTTATACTATCTATGTAGCATAAAGAAGGTTATGTAGTAAATGTATGATTTCTCAACTTACTTTATGCTACATAGTACTACATAGTAAAAGTATGACATAGTGCATAGTATGTCATTTATAAATAGAATTGTGCACCTGACAACATGAAATAAAAAGAGATTAACCTAAATTATGATTTATTTCTGCAGAAAATATGAAGGTTGTCACTAAAATATACCTTTCTGTTTCAGGTATGTTTTTCATGATCTTTTTTTGTTATAGTGAATTAATTCACTTGACTCAATTAATACTATGCGTCTCTATACATAATTTAAATCACTTTTCCTGTTAAGTTTGTGTACTTACATACATTAAAATATGATTTTTCAAGTGTACGAATATATATTTCCCCCCACTGTATATGATATTACCATATCCATACATTATCATATTATTGATGTGATAATTAATTACTGTATCCATGGACATGCCATTGTGCATTTACAACAAATTTGTGCACTGCAAGCTTCATATCAGCAGCAATGTAGCACTTTTCTGTATCTGTAAGCTTGCAGGAAGACTTGTAATTTCACACCATTTTAATTGGGTCAAGTGAATTCACAATAACAAAAAAGATTGTAAAAACATAACCTAAAACAGAAAGGAATATTCTAGTGATAACCATCATATTTTTTGGAAGAATAAATCATAGTTTAGGTTAATTACTTTTCATTTTTGTTGCCCAGTGCACAATTATATTAATGACATTCTATGCACAATTTTGTGATGACCAATGATGCATTAATTTTTTGTTTGGTTTATTTTTTTTGCTGAGCGAGGTAAATATAATCAAAATTTTTTGTTGTTGATTGAATTTTTCATTAACTGGAGCCTTTGCTAATCAAGGTTCTACTGTAAATGCGTTTTTTAGAGGTCTCCCTTATTAGCCTTTTTGGAAATGGCCTGGCCGCCATTTTTTATGGAATGAGATATGTGATTTCTGTCAATCCCTTTTTTAAGGCAACACCTGCGTGCAACTTTTATGCAAGTAAAATTTTGTAATAGGGCAAATATATTTTTTCACCACAACTTAAATATTGTACAACTAAAAATAGCAGCACAAAGTTCAACATCTATACTATCTATGTAGCATAAAGAAGGTTATGTAGTAAATGTATGATTTCTCAACTTACTTTATGCTACATAGTACATAGATAGTAAAAGTATGACATATTATAGTGCATAGTATGTCATTTATAAATAGAATTGTGAACCTGGCAATATGAAATAAAAAGTGATTAACCTAAATTATGATTTATTTTTGCAGAAAATATGAAGGTTGTCACTAAAATATACCTTTCTGTTTCAGGTATGTTTTTCATGATCTTTTTTTGTTATAGTGAATTAATTCACTTGACTCAATTGAAATAGTGCAAAATTACAAGCCCAGTTCCGTAAGCTTATGGTAAAAATGCTATATATACGGCTGCTGATATGGTGCTTGCAGTGAATAAGGTTTTGGGGTTTTTAGCGCATTTTCTCATTTATGGAAAAAATGCACTATTGTGATTAATTTTTTTAAGTGTTCTGAATTACCCTGTTTCCAGGGGTAATTTGGGACACTATTTTTTCAGAGTTGCCATACAATAGCCCTAGCAAAGACCTTTACAATGAGCCCAAACTTGTTTATAAAATGTTTCATGATAAGAATTATCAACTAAAATTAATCAATTATATCAACTGAAAATTGATAAAGTGTCCCTTATTACCCCATTTGATGGTAGATCTTTATAATTGAAACTTGGTGATTACCCTGGAGTTTCTCCTAGAGTAGTTTAAAAACATTTGAATAATCATATTTCTCCACCAAAACATCGGTGTTGGCACTTCCCTTGTTTAATTAACTTTTCAATACACTATAATTAGAATAAAACGATGAATACTTTTCCTAACATAATTTATCATCAATGCAGAAAAAAAAACACTTCAAAGGGAAACTTTTCATAATGAATCATCATGGTAAGAGTGAAAGAAAAACCAGCTGTGCTCCAAGGTTGTTTTTTTGTATTAGGAAAATCAATACATACTACCAAACACCTGTGTCAGCACTTGGTGAAATTAAACTCTAGGAATTTGCATCAACATCACTCCTATTATGAGTGTTCAGTATTTTTTGTGAGGTTACACCAATAATTCTTATAAATTATGTTAACCTTGAAATGCAATGTACGAGGGTATCAGTGTAATATGAATGTTTTTTCCCCCTGCAGGTGTCGGAGCAACAGCTTATGTCCACAAGGCTCTATGTATTCCCCGCAATGAGATGTGTGCCATCAAGAAGATAAATCTGGAGAAATGGAACACATCAATGGAAGAACTTCTTGTAAGTAACCTTGGGTGCGGGTCAGTTTACTCTCAGGCAATCTGTTTTTATCTAACTTTTTAATACTAACTAACTAACTTTTGAACACTTGTGTTATATGTATCACATTTTTTATTTTTAATACAACTGCTGAGAATTATTATAAAAACTCGTTCAGAATTAGACAAAAATTCTCAACCTGATATATGTTCATTGAGAGTTGATTCAGAATTTAATTTGCCATTCTCATGATGTGCATCATAAAATGAAAGATTACATTTTTAATATTATGGATGTACTCCATGCAAACTAGAAAGTGTTTCCTTTATCTAGGGATTAATCCCTAAAATAATGCTGCTTGAGTATTGAGTTGTTTGTAATGGAACTTAGAGTTCCCTTGCAGTGAATGACTGCTTGAATTAGTGATAATTTGTCTGGGAATTTCCTTGATACTAATTCAAAAATCTATGTTTTGCGTATTTTTAATTGTGAAGATCATACTTTGGCAGATCTAATGTTTCTAAATAAATTTAATGTACTTGTCTCTTCACATGTATATTGGTTACATTATTTTACAGAAAGAAATCCAGGCAATGTCACTGTGTCACCATGAAAATGTGGTGACGTACTACACATCCTTTGTGGTGCAGGATGAGCTCTGGCTCATTCTCAAGCTCCTTGGAGGTGGTTCATTACTGGACATCATCAAGCACAGGTAAGAGGATGTTATTAAGGGATGTTAGTAAGTATGTTTGCTACCTAAAACAACTTATTTTTACAGCAATGTTTCTTTTTTTTTCATCAAGACATGTCCTTGGTGTAAAGGACATTTTTATGACCTTCGGCACTTAGTATGTGTTTATCATTTCTCTAAGAAAATTTCCTTGTCTGTGTTAAATTGTAATTATAGTGAAATCCTCTGCTTCTTTTATGTTCATGCATTTATGCTCTTGCAGAGAGTATGAATACTTTGTTTATTATCTATACTATCGACTCTTATTTTAACACATTTTTGTGAAAGATGTTTGCAAAAATGACAAATTATTATTATTTACATTTTTCAAATCAGAATTTTTCCTGCAGAGCCAAGTCTCCAGATGCCAAACACGGAGTGATCGATGAGGTTGTCATTGCCACAGTCTTGAAAGAAGTTCTCAAGGGGTTAGAATACTTCCACAACAATGGACAAATTCACAGGTAAAATTAATTGATTTATATTTTCAATTCACTCTGCATCAAGTTTCATGTTGATTTTATCTTCATTTGTATACTGTAGTATGATAAACATGTTTTCAACAGTTATCAGACTGCATAATTTTACATTTATACATTTCATCAATTGGGTTAATATTCAATTTTAACAATTTAAATGTTAGAGAATAGTTTTACACTAACCTTGATTAACAACTAATGTTTTTATCTTATGATATATACACACAGATGAGGCATTCCCGATTATCACAATTTGTCTTGTACAAGTCATTAAATCTTGCTAAAGGACTTGGAACAACAAGGCATTTTACAGATATTCGTCTCGTCCTCCTATGTAGCAAACCGTCAATTTGTTCTATTTTTAATGGGGAGCAGCAGAGGCTGTCTTAATCATTTCAACCAACAAAATGAGTCTTTCTCAATGCTATCATTTTTCACGCTGGAACGTGTTGGACAGCATAAATTTGTAAATAAATTCTTAATGTTGTACAGGCAGTAAAATACTACAGAATTTTTTCCAAACACATGTTTCACTAACTGAGGCTTCAACAATCAAAAATCTTGAAATTTTGAAACATTTAATGCAATGAAACGGACAGAAATTATGTGTGATTCTTGTGACTACATGCAGTGAATGACCACTTTTCTGCTCAGAGGCTTAGGCTTACTAGTGATACGTACTTGTGAAACATTTTCACTCTTGAAATTTTCTTTAATTATTATTATCAAATCTAAATTTTGCAACATACTTGCACGTAATTGAAGTTTTTCTCGTTTTTCTCGAGTAATTTCAATTCAGATACCTAATTAATCTTCTTCCATTATTGTAAAATTCATATACTTATTTCAAGTGGTGATTTTTATTTATTCCAGTCTAACCAAATACCATTGCCTCATGGGCTTAGAAGCCAGAAAAACACATTGATTGTCCAAACTAATTACATTTCTTCAGAGACAAAAAAACTAAAAACGTCACCTAATTATATTTTTACCCCCAGAGACATAAAAGCTGGAAATATCCTGCTTGGTGAAGATGGTGTGGTGCAGATAGCTGACTTTGGTGTGAGTGCCTGGCTCAGCACGGGTGGTGACTTGAGTCGTGAGAAGAGCAGACACACTTTTGTCGGCACGCCCTGCTGGATGGCTCCTGAAGTCATGGAACAGGTTCGTGAATGATGGAACAGGTTCGTGAATGATGGAACAGGTTCGTGAATGATGGAACATGTTCGTGAACGATTTAACTTGAGAATTTTAACATTTTATTTCCTATAGTTTCTAGACATATTTATATTTCTACATATGGTGCATTTGTGCTGCTACCGTAAATCATAAAAAATGAAAAATGTTGTGTAATTGAGTTGTACTTGATGTCGTGCAGCAAGTGAACTAATTTAGTATTTAAGGTGTGTTAGAGGTAAGTTGCTGCTTCGCAACATTATTGTCCAAGAGGCTAATGTTACTTGCTGATATCCTTAAACATTTGGCACAGGTTAAACATGCACCTAATCGTTTTTCCATTCATTTATTTGTTGAGCTGGTCGTTAATAAAAAAAAAGTTATTATGCAATTCTAGCAGCTGAACTGGCGTTGCTTTATTAAATAAATAATAACTGAAGCTTGAAAATTTGTTTATCACAAATTCAGCTATTCCAAATCCTGCCAAACTTGATCATTGTGCTAATTTTCAATAAGTTTTGTTATCAGAGAGATCTGTTCAAACTAAATACTACCATAGAATGCCCATTTCAATCATCTTTTGAAGTTCACTTCCCTAACAGAAAGTTTTAGAAACGTATAATAAATCATAGGACATTTTAATTGATGGGTTTTGGAAGCAGGCAGGTTCGGAATACGAGTCAAAAATGTTTATTACATGTATTTTTGCTTCAGGTTTCAGGATACGATTTAAAATTTTTAATCCATGTATTTTGGCATCAGGTTTCAGGATACGATTTCAAAGCGGACATTTGGAGTTTCGGTATCACGGCCATCGAGATGGTGACGGGCACGGCTCCGTATCACAAATACCCTCCGATGAAGGTCCTGATGCTCACCCTGCAGAACGATCCACCCACCATCGACACAAACGCTCAAGAGAAGGTCTGTGTCGGTGTTCTCTACTTCTTACTATTTGATGGAAATGTTAGACTATATACAGTAGTACACCATAGTTCTCAAATGTACGTTCTTGACACCAAAGCTCAGGAGAATGTCGCTGTCCTATTTAAATTACTAATTCATACATTTACTTCTTACTAGTTGATAGAAATTTTATATTACGTACACCAAAGCTCTCAAATGTGTGTTTTTGACGCCAAAGCTTATATAGACAGGATGAATATATATTCATTCGTTCTATCATACATTACCTATTCGTCTTATTAATAGACATGTTTGACTCTGAAGTACTACATTAACATGTTAGATCAATTGCCCAAAACTCGTGACTCGTCCAATCCTTCATTCAACCTCTGAATATAACCGGGCCATGTAATATCACTCTGGGATTAGTAAGATATGTTTCTTCTAACGTCCTATCCCGTTCATTTATTAGACTATACCAATCCAATTGCCCACTGTTGTTAAATTGCTGGGGAAAATGTCCGCAGGACCAGTATAAGAACTACGGTCGCGGCATCCGCAAGATGATCGCCGACTGCCTGCAGAAGGATCCCACTCGCCGACCGACGGCTACAGAACTGCTCAAGCATCAGTTCTTCAAGAAAGCCAAGGATAAGAAGTTCTTGCAGCAGATTCTCCTCCAGGGAGGCCCGTCTCTTGATGATAGAGTTTCGAAGGTTAATTTGTAGAATGGTTGCGTGCATTATTTATTGGAAATCTTGATCAAAGATGTAATTTTATGATCATCATCTATAGTCAGTGGGTTAAATTAACTGGCAAATTTTAACTTGCGTCCCAAAATTAGATTATTTGAGCGGTGATCAAGGCTTGTTCTTCTCTATTCCTTTAGCAATGCTATAATTTTTGAAGAGTTTTGATGATTAACTTAATACATGTTTACCAGCACTATTGGCATTACAATTATGCCATTAGACAATAACGTTGGCTGATGCTTGCGCTGTGCAGCAGAACAGCCGAGGCCCTGGGGCGTCAGGACGGCTGCACAGAACACAGAGCGGCGACTGGGTGTGGAGTGACGACGAGACCGAGCCGCAGCAACAGCACGTGAGACTTTGTTGTTTGCTTGCTTGTATTTCATCTATTGTGTACTGCGTAAATTCTTTCTAAATCAATTACTGTTCTGAAGAAGTCTGTCCGGAATTTGTAACAAAAACCATGGAAGGTCTTTTTGAATGAGTCATGTAAATAGCAGCACGTGAGACTTCGTTCTTTGCTTGCTTGTATTCCATCTATTGTGTTCTACGTAAATTACAAATCAATTACTATTTGCAAGATATTTTTCGAAGTTTGTACTCTATCATGTAGTAAATTGATTATTTTTTAGCTTGATTTTTATTCGGACTTATATTGTCATTTGTCAAAACTCTCAGGCTGGGCAGACTTTACAAGTTGAATTCGTCTTATCCTACTTGAGGCAAACTTTATTCTTTAACTTTGCTTTTTTGAGACGAGTTTAAGAAACTTGACTTTTTCTAACATCGAATTCTTTAATAGAACCACCAGATGTTTTCAATTGATAGATTAAAATCTAAATTTAAATATGAGTGGCCTAAGTAACCTACATTTCTATCGTATGCGATTTGAGCAAACTCATAATAAAAATACTTTCATTTAAGTTACTCTGGTTTTTGCATCATGTTTGAAGCAAAAAAGTTAAACTTCCAATTCGTCATTATTTAAATGTGAAACCTTTTGGTAGGTACTCTTTTACATGTACCTTATTACTGTGATCATGTTAGATTTCTCGCAAGCACTTAGGATGATGCAATTAGTTAATTTCCAAATCAAATTTATGGAAGTATTGAAAGTAATTTCTGATGAAAGAGATTTTATTGTTCAGCCATTACATTGAAGAACCATTTGAAACTGACATGCACCGAGTAATGTTCGTCTCAATACTTGTGTTAAACTTTATCTCTTGCCTGGCTCATTACTGAAGAATAGACAGCTGTTTTAGATGTATATGTTGTTGTCCAATGGATGAAATAGTAATGAATTCGTCGTCAACGAATTTTTTGTTGTTGTTTTTTTTGCACGATTTTTTCTCTCTCTTAGGATCACCTTAGCTGATTTTTGCTTGTCTTTCCGTGACAAAAAGCTGCTATGCAAATGATTGTTATATACAAGTATCCCGTTTATGCCCCCAAAAACTTGAACCTTCGAAATTCAAGTCATTGGTCATTTTTACCTAGAATTTTGAAAAGTTTTGACTTTCATTATGAGTTACGTGTGGTGTGCATGATTGTTCATTAGCCTCTTTGATAAGGATTATTTTCAAGGTTCTTGCTTGCAATATCCTCGCTTATACGGTTATGGGCTGGGAACAGCTCGTGAAAACTTCTTTCGTATTACTGACATCAACGCTTTCAATTTTGTTTGCAAATTATGGCCTCAGAAACGTGAGTCTGGGCTGGATTATGTTCATCTCATGTGGTGTATGGATTCAACGGGAATATTTCTCGCCGCTTTCATTAAGAGGTAGGAAATAATGGCTATTAACTGAGCCGTGGTTCGCACAGGACGACTCAGGTTCACTGAGCAGTTGGGACAACGGAACCAATAATGCCTCCAAAGACGCCGATTCCCTCAAAACGGAATCTTCGTCTAACAATACTAGCGGAGCCAGCACTCAGATGTCTGGCTCCTCGAATGGACCTTCATCTGCTGGTGCCAGTAACGTCCTGGCTAGCTTGCCTGGTCCGCAGTACGTGGCGGCTGACCAGCTCGCTGCCCTCCACCTGCAGTCGGGTATCTCTGCTCAGGTATATTACTGAGTGTCAGGCTAACATATCTTGTAATAACGTACTTCACCTGTTAAATTGCTCGGGTATATTACTGAGTGTCAGGCTAACTCATCTTGTAATAACGTAGTTTACCTGCTGGATTGCTCAGGTATATTACTGACTGTCAGGCTAACACATACAATAATAACAGAGTTCAGCTGCTAAATTATTGACAATAATTAGAAAAGGGATAAATCTGTAGTCAATTTTCTAAGCTCCGCTCACGAAACTAATCCTGGGGGTAAAACGCATAATTATAGCTGCAACAGTTCAGTTAGAGTAAAAGAGGAATGGAAATGTAAAGTATTTAGAGAAGATGAACGTTTACTTATCTCTTTGCTTTTTAACCGAGTGCCCGGAAATCTATCTTAACATATTTTCCTCTCAATGTATACGTAATACCAGATGATGCAGAACACCAGAATATACCAGCAGAAAACAAAACAAGATTTTTACAGAATGTGTGGAATTTTTTCAAGCTTTTCGATTGTCATGTAACATGATAGCCTAACTTTGCTTGCTGTTATGTGTCAAGCCCAAATTCATATAAGTAGATTGCATTTCAATTTCAAGTACAGTGGTCAGTCATTATTGTTGAGTACCAAGACAAAATTGGAGTAAAAGATCTTGCTGATACATTCGATGAAGAAATCACTCGTTTTTCTTTAATGTTGAGTGAAGGATTTGAATGCTTTCTAGCATGAAGCGCCACTGAGATGGTGATAATTTGTTTGAAGAACATTACTATTTATTTTTTAGTTGAGTGGTAGTTTGTCGGCTAATCTCTGTATTTTTCTAGTTCTTTCTATCAACCTGTAGTACGTTTTATGAGGAAAAAGTAGATAACCTTGCCGACATTTTTTCATAAACTTTGCATTGCATGGAATGATCCATTTGTTGCTTGCTGAAAAATCATCTCTATTCTAAGATGAATTATTTCTCTCTAGATTAGGACATATTGTTTGCTCTTCTCTGCTGTGAAAAAAATGAAACGCTCCTTTCAATTTTTTAAAATACTTGATGTTATAGCCGAAATTATTGAAGTCACTATTTATTTATTTATATATTTTTTCCTGTGTCATTCTTCAAAATAATTCTTATTTAGATTTAAATAAGCTCGTCTTCTGTGAGTATGGAGTGACGTTTTTCAGAGTGATATGTTTGTTTTAATTTTTCAATTCATCAGTTGAAACTTTTTCTTGAAGGTGTTTGTAATTAAAGCAGAGTGTTTGCCTAATGTTGCAATTTCTGCATTTCTTAAAGTTTTTTTCTTTTAATTTAAGAATCATCATATATATCATGTTCAAAATTTTGTACACGTTCACTTGTTATAATCTTTTCATTGCCTGTAGAAGGATTTTGAAAAGAAAATTCGAAATGAAAATTTATGTATGAAATGATTGAGATTAGTAGATTAAGAGCTTAATTCACATTCATTTGGCCTAAATAAATTAAGTATAAACGCCTTGAACTTTTATCGAAGTTTGCTAGCGGAGTACTTGAGAGGTTCTCATCATCATCAAAATATCTATAACGTTAGCTCATGTATCAGATGATAGAATTAGAATATTTTAATTTGAATACATTTCACGCTGTTCAAGTATTTTCCTTATTTTCTTTCTTTGCGTCGTTCTTTATGTATCAATTAACACGTTTTTAGAGAACACTGCTGTTTACTTTCATTTAACTCTAATTTATAACGACATCATCTCACCGTTGATTTTTCATCTTTTGTTGTGTTGCACGCTTCAACGGTTTTGAATAACACAAGCTGCAACATTTTAATCACCATAACACAAGCTGCATCATTTTAATCAGCATAAAACAAGTAGCATTATTTTAAAAATCGTTTTACTTATTTTACACACGGCAGGGTGGACCACCGTCGCTGGGGGCGCACGGTGAGGCGTACATGGCTCCTGCCGCCAACCCTGGAGGCGGGGGCGGCGAGCCCGTCGAGCTCGTCCTGCGAGTTCGGTAAGCTCGCTTCTACTCCGCTATGTATTCAATTCTGCTTATTAATAAAACCAGCGTAAAATATTATCGTGCTTGTGTGATTTAGTATATATTTCTTCACAATTATGTATATAAACTAGCTTCTCAATGCTGGTATATATAACTGGTGCGATAAATGTTTTTTTTTCAATTCGCCGCACGTTAAATTCTAAATCTTATTCAAATAAGTGTAAAAGTTTATAATGCGTGTATGATTTTTCATTTATATTCAGTAAATTTAAGTACAACGTGACTTCACACCCACCGTGATGTATCACTTTCGGTGCATTAAATGTTTTATCAAAACTTCTTGACTTGTATTGCTATGAAACTTAAATGTGTTGCTAAGAAGCTTAAAATTCACGCGTACTTATGCTTATTATGTGCTATTCCTCAGAAGTGGAAGGCGAAGACATGGCAGGTTAGAATATTTGCCTGGTTGTGTGTCTCGTATAACAATCGAGACGAGAATGTTTATGAAGCGATCATTCTTCTCTCTTATATTCTCTTGCACTGCAAGACGAGAAGCTGATATTCGTTCGTACTTATTAGAAAATTTGACTTCTATTTTGTGGCGTTTCTTCCCCACACTAATGACTTCTGGGCGATGTTTTTTTGTCAATTACTGCTTGATTGTTTGATCTCATCAAATAATTGATGAACCATTACAATTTGATGCCAGTTAATGATGTTATCGAACAAGTTCTGCTCGGAGTGTTCGCCATTGTGTAAATTTGGCTTCTTCCGATTGTTTTGCTTCGACAATATACATGCTCTTATATTTAAGTTGCTCTTTCAAAAATTGCTTCATTATCTCAAGCAGTCGCGAATACAATATTTTGATGCCTAAGATTCAACCTTCTGTGTCGCACTATTTCTTTGGCAATATATTACTGCTGACATTTGATGTCCCCTATTCAAAGTTCTGGCGTTCATACGATGAATCTAAATTATTCTCAATTTTATTTTCAAAATCTGAATTTATATTTCATATTGTCATGTGAATGCTAATCATAAGTTAATCTGCATTTTCAATCAAAAATCGAGTTTTTGAGTGATGTAAGGCTAACATATAAAAATTCAATGGCTTTTCTGGAAAAAATGCTATGATTTTTTATGCATTGCCGGTCTCTCACCATTTGATGTCCGATACAGACATCTTCCTTCAAGTTACTCATTTACTACACCCAACTATACAATTTTACACGTCATGGGTTGTTTTATTTTATTATCAGAAGCAAATATATTTTTAGTACTCATGCTTCACAGATTTCTTTGCTGTAGGATTTCATTACTTGGATCTGCCGAGTTCTCATTCTGCAAAATATTATTTAATCTATTTTTCAAGCGCATTTATTTCATTATCTGCAAACTGGCTGACGTAAATGTGTAACTTGCAGGAATCAACGTCGGGAGCTGAACGACATCAGGTTCGAGTACTGCGTGGGCCGCGACACGAGTACGGGCGTCGCCTCTGAACTTGTGGCTGCGGGTACGTTCTGAGCGAACACAAACACTAACAATGCTGATGTGGTCCTTCGTTATAACTCTTGTTTAAACAAATAGACTACTTCATGCCTTTCTGATCCTTGTAAACTAGATTCACCTATCCCGAGCTCTATTTTTCTTCTAAAAATGAAATTTTGGGGTTCGGAGCGAAAACAGATCTATTTTTAATTCTAAATATGGGATTTTTTGGGATATTATTAGGAAAGCTAGTTCGTTTAAATTGTGTATGGATATTTAGTCCCGAAATATTTTTCGAGCTGAGAACTATAGGAGTCACTATAGGAGAACTATAGGAGTCTTAGTAATTAGTATCGCGGAACAGCGATGTAAACTGCCTACCATCTGAAGATTTTATCCCATTTTTGTTCCTGCTATTTGTTGCTAATGGTATTTGTTTTGAAATTCGTGGTAACTAAGATTACCGTCAGTAGGCAGAGTGGATTCCAATTATGGTACATGTACCATTCATTGCATATTATTTTAAATGTATATTTATTGAAAAATTTATCTCTGCTTGAATACTTTTCACGATCACTAGCATAAAATTAACCGTGTAATTGGTTTCCTACCATTAAAACAGTATAACTTTTTTGTACAGGCCTCGTGGACGGGCGAGATCTTGTATGCATCGCCGCCTCTCTCGAGAGAATAATGGAAAAGCCGTCTGTAGGCACGAGTGAGACGTTCGCACTCGTAAGTATGCGTTGCATGTCACGTTAATTATAGAGAAATATTTAAAGCAATGCGTCGCTCCAGTTAGTATATTAATCAATTTCCTTTGCTTTACTGAATTTCAGCTCAGGATGTTTGTTTGCTTTGTCTGTGAAGGTGCTTTTTTTCTCAGTGCTTCTTCAAGTTAAGGCTAACCGTCTGCGATTGGTGAGTAACCAAATGTACGGAATTTTCAGCCGAATCAAAAATGAGCCACATTGTAGTTAACACATTGTATTTTACAATTCATACAATAATTGTATTTTCATTATGATTATATTAGTACATAACATTGGGGTGAAACATTTGGAAGCCTCCTCTCAAAGAAGACTTGTTGTGCAAGTTTTACAACATGATCGTGTCCGAGGTAATGTTGAACAGCAATAAAAATATCTAGCAAACTGCTCTCTCATCAGTGGGTGATCATTCTTTGTTTATTTTTATTTAATTTGATAAGTTCCAGTCAGTCTCATCGCTATTAATATTCCGATCGAGAGTCTAATCATGACTAACAAGAGTTGGGCTGATCAAGCTTGTTAATTTTTGTTCATTAATTAAGTGATGCGCATGAGTCTTTGTGTTCGTTTATGTAACTTATATTTTCCCTGCACAGACACTAGCCTTCACCTTATATTTAAATTACCTCTTCCAATGTCTCCAAACGTAAACTCGGTCAGAGGATGGAATAAGATAAACGATGATTCGTTGGAGAAAATAACACCATTCCACTGTTCGAGGAACAAATTCTGAAGCTTTTTACACCATTCTAAACGCTTTGAAGCATTTGTATTTGAAGCCAGAGGCTTTCTAATTGCAGCTCTTCCATAGAGTCCGGATCAGTGCAGCTCTAGGCGGACAGTCTTTATGGAAACTGGGTTCTGTAGGTGTCCATTGAGGTCTGTAGTAATAATTTTAACAGCCGTGATCTTTCGATTGCCCCTCACAATTTGATTAAGGTACCGACGGTCTCTCTCAGATAACTTCGACTTTAGACCAGACCTATACTTTGCTGAGGACGATTTTCCTACTCTTTCAAAAGCAGTCATTATTTCTGAGACAGTGCGTATAGAAACGCCAAGCATTCGGGAAGTTTCTGTCACACTAGCACCTGCCATATGGGCACCAACAATTTGGCCTCTTTGAAAATCGAAGAGATTTGCCATCTATAGGTTAGGTTATAGACACAAATTTTACTAAAAATATCAGTACAAGGATAAAATATAAATTAGCAGCAACAATAAAAATGTCACGTTTCATTGTTTATAGAAAAAATTACTATATCAAAATGTCAGACGTTTCCCTTATTTTGTCACCCCACTGTATGTATAATATTATTCCTTCATCTTTCAGAGCTCGGGCTGTCCGCCGACCGAAGTGCCGGACGAGTACTCCCTGATAGGCTTCGCACAGCTTACTATTACAGACTAATAAATTGATGTAAGGTTAATCATTAATGTATTTAGTTTTTATCGTTTAGATACAGAGCCGCCTGCGAGGGTTAGTTATTGTGATCAATAGAATGCAAGAATCTTCTTAAGTCCTAAAGAGCGAGTCTTAATCCCTTAGGATCCGAGGCCTGGTTACTAGAAACTATTAGCCGTTAATATGCACCGATTTCGATTGGTATTCCTTTTCAAAGACTGCTTAGCATTTTAACACTTGCATGTAAATTTCAGTAAAAGCCGTCCTATAGCGACTGGCGTGCATTGATGATGGCTTTACTGTTACGTTCTATGTATTTAACTGGAATTTCAACTCTGGACTTTGAAAGCGTGGGTTTTGTTCGTTAACTCTGTATCGACACGCAAGTATTCATATCATTAGGAGTTGCATGCACCGCGCCAAGAAAGCTTAGTATATAACCTGTTCACTGAACCTCGCTTTATCTGCCAAATACATTCTATAACGAGTTAGATTTTTGCGCCTTATATGAGAGGGATCTGGTCAGGCTTTGACGGTGAATGGCAAACTCGGATTGTTAAATTTTTTCTTATAGGGTTGGAAATAGTCGATTATTTCATCTGAAGTAGATATGAATCAGTAACCTATTCCAGTTTCCGAAATTTTCTGATATATATTCATTTAATTCGATATCTTGCAGATGTGTAGTTTGAGTACAACCGAACACGCATTACTACAATTAAATCCTCGTTTTTTCATGTAAAACTAAAAAATACGATTAAGACATGACGCATACAAATTTTCAAAATCATTAATCTGCACAGGAAGTGCATTCCTCTTCTAATTGTTTATTATTTAGCTCAGTTATCGTGCATGAAAGGCAAGTTTATTCGAAGAGTCTCTTCCTCTGTGCACACCTCTCGATGAGTTGGTAGAATTGATACCAGGTAGCCGCACGTTGATTTCTCCTGTGCTTAAAGCGATGAATATTTGTGATGCAGTCGTCATGGCTATGAATAATATTAATAAGGAATCCCGATATAATGCTGTGATTATCACGAATCATTACTTCTATTCCCTAGTGCACGAAAGGGACTCTGATGTCTCTATATTTGCCGTAGTGAAATGATTGCATCACTCGTCTTTGTGCCTCTATTGGATATGTAGTATAGGTGGTTGTAGGACGCATCTCTTAGTCAGCGGTAGAAGTAATATGAGCGTTCCGAATGATGGTTGGATTTGTAAATATTTCTTTTAGTTTTAGTGCCGTGCCTGTATATTTTAGCGTTATTCATTAAGTGTTCTATTTTAAATAGAATTAGTGCTCACTACCATACTTAATATCTATCTGATCGCTGTACTTCCGTGCCATGTTTTGTTTTCTTGCACAGCAACATCCCTCCGTAATTTCTTACACCAATGCATTAACGTTATAACTCTTCAGAGCTTTCCTATTTAAATGATCAGCTGATTCGCGCAGTAGGGTAACTATTATCGGAATTTCCTAAAAAACACCTGTGACTTTAACTTTTCGCTTTTTCCCCGTTCTCATATACTACGACGCTGGTATGGCACGCCTGCTGTTTCGATTTCAGAATCTTCCATTTGCTCGTGGAAATTCAACATTAAGGGTAGAATTTATCTCTCGAATAGACGAGTTGAGAGCTTTAAGTGAGTATTTTCTGTATTATAATTCGTAACGCTCTCTGTGAATGACTAGTACCTCAAAATTACTGCATTCGTGAAAGTCAAAAATTTCAATAGGCATGATAAATGGCCTCAGTTTGATGCTGTGCGCCTTTCCACTCGAATTTTAAGCAGCCATTTTTGGTGTCGATTTTTGTTTGTGGCGAGCCTATAAAAATTGAAGCACGTTTTGGGTGCAGTGTGTTCATTCGTGCACAGTCTTCTGCCTACATAACTGACAGGGAAATTGAACTAAAATTAAATCGATTTAAAAAATATTGTTTCGATATGTATGAACTGCATATCAGAGCCGCCTTTCTTCTTAAGCCTGTACTTTAATTTTCAGCTCTATGCCAAGAATATTTTCTGTTTCTTGCATTGTCATTTCAGTTATCACCGTAAAATTTAAGTCAATTTACATACGACTACAACTACAGGTTCTTCCTGATACGAGAGATTGGCACTTATTTTATTTTGTAATCGTACTTAGATACGTTTATTATTGTGTGCTGCAAGGCTTTAGCTTCCTCAGTCATGTTTGCTCATCCTTCATGGATATTAAGGTTTTTTAATGTCTAAATTATGAGGTATGTAAACATCATTAGATATCAAAAGAGGCAATGTAGTGTTTAGATCCGCAATGACGCTGGGCAGTAGGAACATGAATGAATTTGTTCCCAGCTAAATTTAATTAGTTCAGAAGAACGTAAATGAAAACTTCTTTTTAGCACACTTGGTTAAATGGTAACTGCGTGAAGACGTGTTTAAGGTTCAAACGGACGAGAATTTTCCATGTCCTAAGTGCTATGTTAACTCTATTATAAATGTATTGTCTTCCTTCAGCAGTAACTTAATCTTATGTCGTGTTAAAACGTTTAAAATATTTAATAAACAGACTAATTCGAAAGTCATTTTTCGAAATGGTAAGCAGGTTTTAAGACCATTTTCACCATCTGAATGCTTCTTGTTGATTCTGGCCCGGTAACGTCCCTGAATCCTGGATTGAATGTTTACTATTTAATTATTAGAAGGCGTCTTGTGAAAGTTTGAGATTGATTCGGGATGAGATGAAGCGGTAAATGTATAGACTCTTAAATTATTACAAATTCATAACAAAATTTAATTGGTAAAGTATCTAACGTCAACTTTTTTCGATGTGCAACTCAAACTAAGAAAACTTGTCGTTTCTTGCAATCTGAGCCGACGCATATTTCATACTGCGAAGACAAAAGTAAATGAATTACTGTGTCTGTGGCATCCATCTCTAAATTTATTTACTGTGTGCTCTGTGGCGTAGTCAGTATATGAATACATAGATCCGAAACAGTGTATGATTTTATGCAACTCAGTTTCATGCTGTCAAAAGGCAGTGAGACAATCTGTACACGAATATGGACTACATTAGTTTGATGTTTGTTACGTCTATTTCCATCTTCTCGTTACTCTGTAATCGTCGCCTTATCTCCAGTTAATGACGTCGTCAATTCCTGGTCACGCTCATGCGTCGACACCGTCCTCAGGCCGTCGATAGGCAGCTCGCCTGGCCACCGGTGTCTAGGAGATAACGTTGAACGAGACCACCGTGCATCTACCTTCATTTGAGCCAACTGATGCACATTATTGTAGTTTGTTTGATCTAGTCAGCTCTTGAAGGTCTTAAAGGTGAACTCCCCCTCCTCTTAGCTCCTTCGGCGAGGTGTTGAACATCCTGGGCCCTGCCACGAAATGAGATCACTCCCGAAGAGTTTGTACCCAGGTTGCAGCTCGGTTGTTCCATGGGAGTATCTGAAAAAGTCTCCCCTCTTACTGAGATGTCACTATCGTTAAGATCTCACTTTCAAAGTTTCAGTCCGGTTACCATCTTCGATGTAAACAGTATGATAAAACTCTTCTCCAGTGACTACATTCCCAGGTGCTCTAGCAGTAGAAGTAGTAGTGAACCCTGCTCTTCAATCCC
The DNA here is from genome assembly GCF_000764305.2 of Hyalella azteca. NCBI lineage: Eukaryota > Metazoa > Arthropoda > Malacostraca > Amphipoda > Hyalellidae > Hyalella > Hyalella azteca. Next base: position 237,671 of record NW_025942568.1, read on the forward strand.
AGTAGTGCAGGTCCCTCACCCCGCTGATCCTGGACGCGAAAGTCCATCCGTTAGACTGCCTCCAATTGAGTAACCGCGCATGCCATAAGCTCAGAGTTGGCAGCAGTACTCCTGAATGGGGAGCACGAGGGAACTGAAGAGTGTAAGCACTGGCGCCGTTTTTTTTGTTCCGAATGTCGACTAGATCCACCCCAGCTGTCGTCGCCTACCGCAACTATTGTCGCGATGTGGTCATCAAACGTGGCGTTAGTACTCATCAACATACGGTGATTAGGAACAAGTGTCAATTTTTGTTACGTCGGATTACAAGGAGTGGTCTTGCGTTCTGGGAATTGACAAACGCTCAAATTTTCGAGGAACGAATCTGCAAAAATATTGCGCTGGAGATTTAATCAGGAAGTGAAGAATACAATGCAGGGGAGAAGTCTGAATATATTAAAAATCGACAACCGAATAAAGCTAAATCTTGGATCATTCCAGAAATTTTAATGTAGACTAAATCGTGTTCCTCGCAAGTTAGGATAAACGTTCAAACATTTTCAATGAAAATCAACCTATACAAACGTTCAAACATTGCCAATGAAAATCAACCTATATAGAAATACTTTGAATAGAAACCAATAAATTGACTATTGATTTTGAAAGGTACCTGAAATAAGATCAATCAGGGTTGAAAATTTACTCACCCCAACTTAACTTACAAAACACAAGTGTTACAAAGATGTTCATAATAATGCCGTTATTTCCACACGTGTTAAGAAAGATCTCCTAATCAAACCACATGTTTATTTGCAAGTGAAATGGCCTGCGTTGAATATCGTAGATCATGGAAACATGTACAGCTCGTCCTCAAGTCAACTTGCATCATGAACATGTCACCGCATCAGATAACTCTCAAAAGGTATATTATTTAAACAACGATGCAATGTTATCTGTTCGTGAAATTTTAATAAACACGCCGTGGTTCACACAAAATGCCTAAAAACAGTAGTTATAGCTACGTAAGGAATGATATTTGTGCAGCTTTCAAAATGCCTTCAGCTGGGCCGTTGCATAATGAGGGAGTGAATTTCGCTCATTGATAGGTTAAGAGCAATGGGTGAAAAACAAACAAAACAAAAACTTAGCTCAATAGGTCGGTTCTAAATTAACGGAGAATACCGACGATCATAAAATTTTTTCCTTCCGTTTTCATATAAAATTTTCTCTAGCTCAAAAACTAATTAATGTACCAAATAGATGTTAGAAGATAAATTAGCAAGTCGCGTGAACTGGACAGGTAATTAAATCAGGAACGCTCAAACGCCTTAGCATGGCAAACCCCCCACTCGTGCAGAGAAGATAGACGCTCATTTCACTTGCTGCTTCTGCAGGAGAGGAAGTTTTATTAGGACATTGACCTGAGGGGAGTGCATCATATGATTGATTCTGGTAATCATAATTATTTCTAGATCATCACTGGTTCAAAATTGTAGTGCCACGAAAAACATTCTCGCCAAATTTTTCACATCACGAATCCCATTAAAGAAACATGTTGATCAGCATGCGAAAGCAATCAAAATCAATTGATATTCTTCATCATTTGCCTGGAAAATGAAGCCTACAATCAACGGGAAATAATTTAATGGAACACGAGAGAGAAAAGCACTCAAGGTAGTCAAAGTCACAAAGGCGACTGTGAGGCGATAGTGACAAAAAAGCGGACAGGCGATGTGAGGGTAGTCAAGGCGATGATCACAAAAAAAGCGGATACGCTGAGGAAGTAGCTAAATTATAATGCAGTAATTTTCAAATTAGATTAATTATGAAGCTTTACGACAGCAAGAAATAGGTAATAACAATGAGGGAACTAATCAGAAATAAATCGATGAGTGAAACTCGGGTCGAGCAACATGATGCCTGCTCCTGACCTACAGTAGTGCGACCACTAGCGGTACAGCAGACAGGTGGTATGTAGACAGCTAATTATTGTGGAACTTGTACTGCTTTTGGTAGTACGGACCATAGACGAGCTTCGTCTCGTGCCTGCAATATCACAAAGTCGCAACAATTCAAGAAATCAAAACCACGAGCGATCACCCCAGCAGAAGAGAAACAGTAAAATAGCTGACGGCAATAGGTAGTGCATGTAAAATAGACATTGTATGTGGGTGATTTCAAGGAAAAAATGCCCAACGCGAAATCCCAAGAAGGAATTCCATAACAGCTTGGACTGATTAAAGCCAATTAACAACAGTTACGTCAGACTATATATTTAACGACCTTGTCTTATTCCGTACCTGTTTGGATAACATTCATGTCATTGTCTTAAATAAACAGTTTTCTGCCAATGCGATACAAATTGATGAAGCGTTGCGATTACGAAATAATTTTCAAATCAGCGGTATACATTTTGGGCGTGAGTACAGAGGAGAAAAATGATTAGCGTGTCATCTGAGGCGAGCTACCATGAAGTGCTTGTACGTTGAGTTAATGAGTGACATCTATTTGGCGTGGAAGAAAGAACACTGCAGAGATTGGGCACATCGCCAAGTCCAACAATAAAGCACAAGTATAATTCCGCTAAAAAAAAATAGCATCACCATACGGCATACTAGAAGCATTGAAAAACCAATGTGTTCCCTAAATGAATATCTTTAGCTGGCCAAAAAACGTGTCAGTTGATGATTAAATTGAGAGGGCATCATAAGCATCTATCAGTTTTAGCCAAGTATGTTCTAGCAATCTAAACTGAGTACTCACTCTTTTCGAGCTGCAGCAATTTTCGAGAGCATACTATTGCCGCAGTAGAAAGTGAACACGCCCACCATGAACAGATAGCGTAAGGTAGTGAACATGTTCAGCTGTAGCCAGAAGAAGCAGAAAAGTCCGAAGATCGCTGTGGCATGAGAGTATGGTTAACAGGTTGTAAAATAAACTCGGGATGGTCGTAAAATGAGTGAAGATGAAATCAGAAAACGTAATTGTTTCTCACAATTGAGCATCGTAGGAATGGATTAAGTAAAATTATACATAATTATAACACATTAAGGATCTCAAGTTTTAGGGAAAAGTGCAAGAAATAACCTCCCAGTAATTATCACTAATATTAGAAAGGCTGTCTTTTTCATGTAAGCACAATAAGTTTTATTTTGAAGCTAGTGGAAGACAAAGCCATAAAAGCTGACAGACCTCCTTTGAAAGCCTTATAAAATGACCAGAAACTCACCTCCGATCCCCAAATGGAAACCCAGGGCGCTCAGTGAGAAGGGGAAGTTGGAAACGTTGATGCCCAGCTTGCCCCACTGCAAAGCATTGCAAGTTCAGGACGAATATAATTTTATTGAGGCCCATATATTTTCTTACTTGTAAGGCATTAGGTTTTGTAACGTTTATATTCCTGACGCGGCAATTGTTGTAACATTACAAGATTTTAACGTGGACTATGATCATTTTCAGTCAACCACTCACTGTTAAACAAACTACCATATCAAAAATTTTTTACAATTCAAGCTTTAACTAGACTAGAAAATTTTATAACCCTGAAGGCAATTAGTAACAAACGGAACCATACTGTAATTAATGACAAGAACAAACCAAGACGAGGAGCAGGACGAGTGGCAGGAGGCAGAGAACAGTGAAGGTAGTGGACACAAAGGCAGAAGGTCTCTGTGTCGGTTCTTGGAACTTGTGCGTGATCTCTGGCTTGGGCTGAAAAAAAGTAACAGATTAACAAAAGGCCTTCAAACCTACTAACTCCATATGATAAAATACAGAATTGTTGTTATTTAAGTTGCATATAATAAAATACACTTCTTCAAACCACGTTTTTCTATAGTATGCACTAACTAAAAATTGAACCTTGTTATTCTACATTCTAAAAGATGTATACAAGTATAAAATTCTCCGTATCTCGTCAGTCTATAAGATGCGCCTAATAAAACCAAATCTTTCTCCAACCTTGTAGGTGTAGTCAACGGCAGCTTCAGCAGAATCAGTGGGTTTTGTTGCAGGGAAGTTGAGGTTGAGGTCAGCCAGGTTCCAACGCAAAGGGTTGCTTATGCACGCGTCCCCAATGATCAGTTCCATGGAGTAGAGGCCGCTGACTCCCTTGAACTGAGGCTGGCTGGCAGACACGACCTGCAGTTCAGAAAAATTGGATGGTCATATTGTTCAATTAGTGACAGTTTCTTTGCCGAGAATTTGTACCGTACGCTTACCGTATTTGCAGATTTAAACTGATTCAGGAGGACCCAACAAATGCTTAGCTATTTGTTCAAAGTCGCATTGTTTTCTAGGAGTGTGTGGCACAAGAGGTAACTCGCTAATTGTTGCCATCACATAATATCGCAGGGCCAACCTAGACTAATCATCCCATTTAAAACATTCTTGTTCTTTAAGAAATGAGCAACACAGATTCAGTTCATTAATCAAGGAATAAGGTGGCTGCATACTCGCTCCCAATCTCACATTCAATGAAATACTGACAATCGGTGTCAAAGTTTCAAATCATCTTGAAATGAAAAAAAGCCCAAATTCAAATCATTAATTCGTTGCTATATACACAAACCATTCTGTAAAAAGTACATCTACCATTACTTAGGGAAACAAGAATTTTATGGTCGTAGGGTGCAGTTCTCTTTATACACTTTACGACATGATTATTTGTGGAATAAATCCCTCGAAGTAAAAAGTTGAAGAAATACCACATACCATCTCAAACTTGTAGAGAACACTTGAAGGTTCAGGATCTGCCTTGAAGATGATCTCGCGCTTGCTGCTCGAGTGCGTGATCCTGACGAAGGCCTGATGGACGCGTGTGGGCTTGCCGCTCGTAGTGTCCTTCACTTGGAAGCGCACCAGGACCTTCTGGTGACGGTCAGCTTCCAGTGGACCACCTGCGAGTTTGCTGCCGTACACTACTCTGCAAGTGTGTAAATAATAATATTATTACCAATAAAAATATGATCAATAGCACAATAACAACTGCTGTTTGATGCTGTCTTGGACCCGAACAATTACTCTTTCTGATGGTTCAATCATTTATAATTAAAAATTTTTCTAACAATCAATTATAACTTTAGTCGAGAATCAGTTAATGAGGATTGTGATGCACATGTGTAACGGGAATAGATAAAAAAAAAATACAACTCAGTACTCACTGCAGTGAGTGACAGAGCGCGCATTTTATCGTCGACGAAAACGTGAAGTCACGGACAGACGGACAGACAGACGAACGGACGGACATGGCGAGCACAATAGTGCATTTTTTCCATAAATGAGAAAATGCGTTAAAAAGAGAACTCACTCTTTGAGAGTCGGAGCAGAGCTTTGGTCAGCGTCAGCAGTGCCAACCTCAACACGCTCTAAGCTTATTGAAGTCAAAACCTGGAAAGCAGAGATATTCCTTTAATTTGTATTTTATGATTATGATATATATTTATAATACATATTTACTTACTTTTTAGTTTTCGTTAATAGCAAATGAAATGCCAGAAGTATTAATTTAGAATGAGAATATTCATAATAGTAACAGACAAAATGAAAGTATAAACAAGAAAATTCTAGAATGCAATCATTTGAATTCATATTCATACCCAAGCAAATGTATACATAAAAAATAAATAAAACTCTAAATAATAATGCCTGAAGAGACACTAAATTGAACTATGAAAATGTATACGCTTAATGAATTGAGAACCTTCAATTCAGAAAGCTGGAAAAAATCCTGACAAAAGAATTCTCAGGGACATCCACATAGATATTAAAATTAAATTGATAGAATTTTCGTGAACAAATGGTAAACAATCAAAAACCTTGAACTTGAGGAGCGCCTTCGTGTTGCCGACGAGTCTCTTGTCACTGGCGGCGGCCGTGACGCTCAGTTGATGGAAGCCACGCTTGGGCTGCAGCGCCATAGCGTCGAGCTCGTACAGAGTTCTGAGATTATCAGCGATTAAATATTAATTAGTCCTCTTAACAGGTACTCATACCAAGTCTAATATGACTGGAGCTCATACCAAGTCCAGTCATTCAAGTTTTAACTGGACTGATAAACTGGTATGAAGCTCATACTAAGTCCAGTCCACTAAGTATTAATCAGTCTTCTTTAGCGGTAGCAAGACTTTTGACAGCAAGATAGAGGTGATGGGATCAAATGCATGGATTAAAGGGTCCCGAAAATTTTAGTCTGTAATAAGCTCCAGTGAGAAACCAAAGAATAAATCCTCATCATTTATAAAGATTAATTTTACACAAATCGGTTCAATGATTAGAAAAAAAGAGTAAAGAAGCAGATAACCATCGACTTCACAAGCATATCTTAGGATCATGGCCAAAAATGACCAAGTATTGATCAAGAAATAAAACTTGTCCCTAGCTTATTTATTATTGCACTCTATCCCTCTAAATTATATAAAATAAAAGACACGAAACGGGAAAAGAATATCATTATCAGTATCAAAAAGATCAATATGAATAAGGCCTAGGGACATGAAAAATAAATGACCAACCATAAATGTAATCATAATTGGAATGAATGCTATGAATGCTGCCATAGGCTAAACTAAAAATACCTAAATGAGGTTACTAAACAGGTCAAGATGTTAGGTAACGTAATGGAGGAGATTCATTAACCAACCTAAATCACATCTAACTCGTAATCTATACAAAAATATAACAATCAAGACCATCTACAAGTTAGATGACAGTCGTACTTAGAGTCTTTGACAGCGGTGAGCTGGAGGCTGGAGGCGAGAACCTGACCGTCGTCATCTCGGGTCACCTGCTCTGCCGTGACTCTGACGTCGGCGCCTGGGATGTTGTTGCCCATCAGGTCCGAGATGGACACCTGCAGTCAAGATCATTGATGTTATTATCTGTAGCCAGCATCGTTAAGTTAAGAAGCTACCTGGATCGTCGAATTAAGCTGCAACCTGTATCGTTATCATTGTTAGCTAAAGTCTAGATCGGTGCTGTAAGAATCTGTGGTCTACAGGCTGGAAACGGTGACATAATTACTCCCCTCATTACCGTAGATCACAAATATGTTTGTGATCATTTTTTCAAAACCAGATGTCTAGTGATAAGATCCACAAATTTCTTGGCTTATTCAAACTTTAATAGAAGGATCTATGTGCAACTTTTCGCGTAGTAAGATATTGCAAACATACAGAAAAGAAGATATTTCATCTAAATACGTAATAACTAATGCGTCAAACTTTTTTATGTTCAGCTCACTGCCATTGCAACCAGAAATTTATTCATTCATCTCCGTTTCGACGCTCTAAGAAGAGCATGCAAAATTAAATTCTGAAATTCAATATTATATCTATCATTCAGAAACCAATCATAGCTGCGATGAAACAAATTGATAAAATCTCTGTCTTTCCCAGTTTATTGTAGCTATAAATTCGCAACACTAGTTTATAATAAAATTAAGTCAGTTAGAACAATCATACATATGTAATAGGTAAGGAACGCACCTGAACAGATGGTTGAGCGGCGCTGACGGCAACGCTGCTCGCAAGGCTTATGGCGACGGGAACGTGGTACCTGCAAATCAATAAATCAACAGTAATATATACATTTATAGAATTCACAAGAGGAATAATAATCATATTTAACACTTTGTATAGGAATAAAACCACATGAAAATAGGAATTTTTTCCACGATCAATTGTGATACTCAAAACAACTTTAGTAAAATAAGATCTACTGTTAAATTTCACTGCTTCTGTTAATAATTCAAGCCTCTTGTAAGACATTCAACCTCAAAACCACACTGAATTTATGACAAACCGGTTCTGCTTGGACATTCTAACAAACAAGTTATACGCAAATGGTATAATCCAGGGAACTGTGTTTAATTTAATGTGTATTATGAGTAAGGCCAAGGTTCTTAGAGCTTCCTTTCCTTACCTACACTCGACACTAGGTTGCCTAGTTTTTTTCAGTTAAGTCATCATGCTGACTTGTTAACCTATTTAAAATGTTTCAAAATGTAACATCACATACTTGTTATTAGTGAACATAGTGAGAGCGTGCAGGAGGTAATGCACGCCTTTGGGCAGCTGGACACTCTTGCGACTCAGCAGGTAATTAGCAAACTTGACAGCCTGCTCAGGCCTCAGCGGCACAGGTCGCTTGGCAGCCTCACTCAGCTTGTATGCCCCATCCACAACGAGAGCTGCAAGAAGAACCAAAGATTTATTTTTCATCACTGATATCAAGATGAGTATTATAACAGAGGAATGGAGGGCTCAACATTTCAATGTATATGTAATAAAAGTGCTAACGCTTGTGAAAATATAGGAGCCAATGTGGCTAATGATCAAATTAGTTGCAGTTTGAATTTAATTCAATACTCCAGATAAGGATGAAAATGAGTTAGGCCATGCAAATAGTTATGTTCAAATTATTGCATTTGCTGCACTCACGGACAAAATATTAAAAGCCTGCTAAGGAGACATGTCACTAAGGCACAGGTGATAAAACAATGAATTCCCTTCTTAATTAACCTGCCCAGAGTTAGTTCATAATATGTTAATATTAATTCAGTTAATTCCGGTTCTCCACATGTACAGAGGATTATTGAGCATCAATAACTGAATAAGTATTCTGAAGATTTAGAAATAAAAAACATATGACACAGAGACTTCTAAAACATCATGATTATCAACAGTAACCAGAGTAATAACAGAGCTGACCAGTGATGGAAAGTCCTCCTTCAAACTGGAGCATTCGTCCATCGACCTCATCTGCCTGCACCACAGCGTCCTCAATCCGAGAGTGGAGGCTTGACACATCTCCTGACAGAACTGAGCCAATGTGGAATGCATATCCCAAGCTGCAATAAATAATATTTAATTGATAATTATGCATTAACCCTTTACCGCCTGATTTTCTGTCAAAAATCGCAAGTTTCACTTTTCAGGTTGTTAGTCTCACCATAAAGCTGACATTCTGACCTATCCAACGATACCAAAATCATCTCTGTACGTTGATTTATGCCTTGACGACAGATCGCGAAAGGGTTAGGGGTGGGGGAGTTCTTTCACATTTAAGATAGGCGAAAATTACCGGCCGGGCACATATATAGACGGTCTGAAGACGCTGATCTTTAGTTACCCGGCTGCTGTCATGTGGGATGGTGCTCATGCAGTCGATCCCACCATCCTCGACTGAATTTTAGCTCCAGTAACGTCTAGTCTTGTATCCATGCCACCTTGAATGCCTATTTCGAGGCGCTCGGGACTTTGTCGCGCTCTACTGAACATTCACACTTATTGTCACAGCAAACCTATCTCCTAGAGTTTTTAAGCTACAGCAATGAGAGATATTCCGTTCAATTCGCAAATAAAAGATCTAGAGATTGGTCATAGTTTTTTTAATTTCGTTATAGTTTTGAAACTATTTTGAAAAAAGGGGGGGGGGTAAATTTAAAAAATTTAAAAGGGAATCAAATTTTGTTCAAAAAATGCCCACCCTACCCACAGATAATTAGAATTTTGAAAAATATTGATAACTAATCGATAGATATGGTCCTTATGCATCGAATGATATGTGTCTCAATGTTGTAGCTTGAAAATCCTAGGAGGAGATAGATTTCTACAGTACCCCCTTTTCGGCTGTTTTCTAAGAATTTCAAGTTTTCATTCATTTTTTACGAAAAATTCACACAAACAAAAAAGTCTTAGACTTATTTTTTACATAGGTATGTGATAGTGTACCAAGTTTCAAAGTGATCCGTCTGTAAATAACCGAATTAACATTTCCACAAGAAATTAGAAATTTTATTTCGGTCATTTACAGACAGATAAATTTGAAACTTAGTAGGTACACATATGTAAAAAATAAATTCAAGACTCTTTTTGTTCGTGTGAATTTTTCGAAAAAATTAAAGAAAACGTGAAATTTTCAGAAAACTGGCATTTTTTTAAAGGTGACTTGATTGTCCGATTTGGCGGTAAAGGGTTAATGTCTGTATACATGTAATTGAATTTGCATCAATTTACATGGACAATCTATCTTCATGGAGAAATTAATCAGAAAAAACATTATACATGCATAGATAAAATTAAAGAATATTCTTCAAGCATCATTCACTCAAAAATTCTTGAAGCCATTATTCTTATGAATTGAATTGAAGAAAGAATAAATAATATGCGTTTAAAAATTACTCTTTTGAAAGACAACACTTCTAGAGAATCCAGTGTCTCTGATGTTACACATGTAAAATGAATTTCTAATTTTATTATCAAATATTAAAAAAATTAATTTCAAATTTCATTTTTACAATTCTTCAACCCTTTTCTATAATATTGATTAAAAAGATTTTCACTTACTTGAGTACTCCATCATCCTTCTTGAGAATGGCTTGTGTTACAGCAAGGACCTTAGCTGTGTCAATGTTCTCTTTGAGACGATGAAGACCAAGCACAGCGTGGTACACTTCCACTAAGCTGCTGCTTTCTGAGATGCTCTCAGTCAATGTCTGAAAAGAAATGTGAATTAGAAACATCTTATCATTCTTTGCTTTAAATTGAAACATGAATAAATATCAATACGGAGAATTTAATAAATAAGAGAATTGTAGAAAAATTATTTAACTCAAAAGGTCTTTGTCCCAATATAAGCAACTTATACTTCAAGATCTTTCAGCATTTATTTCACATAAGCAAAAAATGTAATAAGACAACTTAGACAAGTGTATTAATAAAACATCACTAAGAATAACTTGAGTGGTCTTTAAATTCCAAAATGGCTTCAAAATTGAAGAGCAAACAGGAAATTATCAAAGATAATGGCTTGATTTATATCCACATGAGTGTGATAGAGTGAGAGGAAAAGGTCTAAATATTATTTTATACTTTTGTCCATATTATCCATGACTGCCAAGCAACTTCATTTTTTTAAACAATTAGAAAATTATGAGATTAGTTTAAATATCAGTGAAATGCAAGATCTTAGTTGGAAATGTATACAGTCATTACTTTTCTTCTAGTTCAAATTAATGCCACCAAGTGAGAAGCTTACCTTACCAGAAAAGCTGCTTTTAACACTTGGAAAGAGACAGCATGCACAAATTTTTCAAGTAGGTATCTCAAAATATTTCTCAGAACTGGTATTTACTAAATAATCAAAAGGATTAATGACTTGATAAATATCAAACGAACCTGCTTCATATGAGGACTTGCAGTGATGGGGCAACCCAGATACACGGCAGCTGACGCAGCCAGAAACAGCATTTCAGTGTTAGCATTTGTGTCTGCAGCCTGTCCACTCACATATGAGCATGCAGCCTGTAACAATTTTATAAAATTCAAATGTTAACGATAGCATGGATACCGCTTGTTATTTTTTAAGCTAATTAAAATCACATATAAGAACAAAATTATTAGTCACTGTTATCCTATCTGTCATGTTAGAATATAAAATTCATCACATATGATTTAAAAATTCATACCAAAATAAAATTATACAAGATTAATAATTTATATGAAATCTAACTATGCCTGAAAACTAAAATTACCTCAGAATTTGGCACTTTGAGGCCCAAATGCTTGTAGCCAGAAGCTGCATATGTAACAAGATTTAGGTCAGTTAGTTGCCATCCTGGTTCAAGTACAGCTTCCAGCCGCTTCCTATCACTGGCAGTGAGTGTTGTTGAGGAACTCAGAGACTGAGAAGGACTAGACAAGACTACACAAGCTAAGGTTGTAAAGAATAAAATGGATTTGTGATTTGACTTCATTTTGAGTCAAATTAATGTGATTGAAATCTGGAAATGAAAGTTATTACCAAATACCAATTATAGATTATATGCAAGGTGCAATTATTGAAGGAATAATTAAATCTCTTTAGTTTACTGTTTAGTGACAGTTTTGCACATTCAAAATTCAAAATTTTTGAAAGTTTGTCATCCAGTTTTTGGAATAATTCCAATACTACAGGCTACAGCATAGACTAGTACTTTAAAAATTAATACAAATCATTCAATAACATCATGTCAATTGAAGTTTATAATAAAATTCAAATAGGTTAACAGGTTAGCTCAGTCAGCCTTAGTGGCTCACCACTATAGTACAGGCATGGAATATAGGACCTATCTACTTGGCATCAGGCATGGAATATATCTACTTGGCGAGCCGCAACTGAATTTTTTGAGCCATGGTTTTATGGATTTGCCAGCCGTGATTCCATTTCTTTGAGCCGTGATCCATTTCACCAAGCCGTGAATTCCATATCTCAGCCATGAAAAGCCATTTACGAGGCGCAAATTCTCCATGCACGTGTTACCCCAAATCTCTAATTATACCCTAAAACAGTCAAACGGCAACAATAAAAATTGTCTTTACTGTAAGTTGAGCACGTTTTAATAGCAGTCTGCAGTCTGACTGCTTTGACATGACCGCAACTATGCGCAATCTTCAACAAAACGTTTAGTTGATTTGTTTACATTACGATGTTTATGTTTTTTTCTGCAGGATATTTTGGCTGGAACGGTAAAAGCAATGCGGATTGCGGAAGTTGAAAATTTTATGAAATGACATGTTTCTGAAGTGCAAACCACAATTTTTCAATTTTTCAATCAAACAAAAATTTGTGATATTCAAGCCGCGAGATTTCATACCTACTGATATTAGACGATATTAGAGCCGCGATATTTCAGACAAAAATAGGACTTTTCCAGCCCTGCTTGGCATGCCGCGACTAGATTTTTTGAGCCATGGCTTCATCGATTTGCCAGCAGTGATTCCGTTTCTCTGAGTGGTGAATTCCATATCTTGGCCATGAAAAGCCTTTTTGACCTGCAAACTTGTTATTCACAAAGTCCCATCACTCCCATGCATACTAAGAGTAAGACCCATGTTATTTACAAAGTCCTATACAAAAACAGTCACTAGCATTTGTCTTCACTTAAGCTGCAACTGTACAAATGATAATGGTATTATTGCAGATTAACTACATCCAAAAAAAAGGGTGGTTTTTTTTGAATTATATGTTTTTTGGGGTGTAGATTACGAATCTGAAATCCATTTTTGGCGGTCGGCATCGGAAACTCACTTTTCCAGCCCTGCTGAGTATTTTATACTATAGGATAACTCTCCAAGCTGGCAAGCTCTGATGCGATGGTAGGAGTACCTTATTCTAGCAGGCTAGCTCAGCTTTGCCTATTAAACACAACTGACTTAATTAATAATTTCAAACTTCGATTTAAATCAAAGCATTGGGACTTTAGGCGCATCACCAGGAAAAAAAATATTGTGGCACGAAACTTAGCCTCCACTAATTGGTAAGAGATTCATAATTTATCATTTTTGATAAATAGACGGGTACTGCAGCACTTGCGACTCGGCATCTCGCAATGTTCGAACATCTATTGTGCTGGAGAACGTCAAGCAGTTCTGACCAATCAGAAGGCAGATGCGTGGCCTAATGTTCCGGACTGCGGACTCCGGACGAATTTATTTGAGAATCAGTGTGATGAATATCATGGGGTGAGGTATTTAACATAACATATTGATCTCGGCGCTGAAGTGTAGGCCTGATGTGGCCTTATATTAAAACATTATAGATGTGATCATGGCGGTCATTAGAAATTTTTTACTTAGCACCTTTAATAAAATGTAAAGTCCATGTAGATTGGATGCGAAAAATCTTATACAGGACCTGTCTTCTATTAGCATTGGGTTTTCTGGATCGATGCTCTAGCCATCGGACATTTCCGCGACCAATTTTTCAAAATCACAATAACCAAGAAATAGTTCCCTAACCACCAAACAGATTTCCAAAAAACGTTCATAAAAAATGTGAAAAAAACTGTTTTCTTACTTTATTTACGTATTTTTAAATTTATGCTTCATCTACAAGCCTGCTATAACGATAGCGCATTTTCAAATAGATTTTATCGAAAATTTGATGAAACTCAGGGAAAAAATTCAAACAATAGATTTATTTTTAACGTTTGTTATACTTTAAGCCATTCTATAAATAAAAACTTCATCGTACTAGCCCGAATCGACGAATAAATATAGAATGAAATCAAAATCGGAAGAAATTAACTCACAACCCTCACGACCTAAACACGAGCGGATTGCTCAAAGTAGTTCGTGTGCGTAGTTTCGTAAAAAAAAAATATGGTCAGCGACGTTGGGATTTTTTCTTAGTCGCTCCGAATTCCTGTCTGTATCGCTCATTGCGCCGTATACCTAGTAAATGAGATAAATTTCGGTTCAAAATCAAACGTTCTAATCAGGAGCAGATGGTTGTCTTGATATCGCAAATGAAATTTCAGTGCATTTTTCGAGTAGTTACTTCTTGTCTAGAATGAAACCGAAATAGAGAAAATTCTTACGACGTAAACGGCTAATGGAATAATGATTTGAGCAAATGTATGAAATTTTCTCGTGAACATGTTAATCAGTTGGGAAAGAGTTTTTTTTTTGTCACATTAACTCCATATAGGTGTGTGTACCTCTAGAATAATTAATTTCTTTCGTACGGACCAATGGTAATAGATATTTTTTATTTCCAAATATATCGAATAAATTCCACGTGCAATTAAGAGGTACAATTACCTCTGTGAATCAGAGTCAAATGACGGAAAACTGCAAGCAGATATTTTGGCTGATTTGATACAGCTGGAGATGACAACAGAATCATATTTTCTTCATAAGAAAAACGAACCTATATTTTAATCCATTTTTGTTGCACAAATTATAATTCAAAACAATTGATCGTCACGACACAGTCCCAAGTACAGTCATTGCTTCAAGCCACGGCCGGTACATCGTCGCCGGATTGAGGAGGGATAAGTTGGCAGGGGGAGTAATTCCTTCGGTCTGGCATTGATTGCGGGCAGGGAATTAAAAGGCAAGAAAAGAGAGCCGTCGAAGAAGGATTCTTTCGGAGCCTGAAGAGGTTAGTGTCACACGAACGTGTCTAAATCGACGACTCAGTGAGATCTGTTACATGAGCAGCTAACTAAATGAAAAAACGCCTGAAATAATTGAAAGTTGTTTAATTGTATATGAAATGAACAATTCGTCTATAAAAGCAGTAAAAACGCGATTAACTTTGCACACGAGAGAAACTATGAATTTAATGTACAATCTCTATGTTCAAAAACTTCATAAATGAATTTTATTGAATGAAATAAGTCTTCTATGAAAGGCATTACGAATGCTATGTATTTTACCCACGAGTGGGACGGCAAATTAAACTTACAATTGCTATGTTGAAGTAACTTTACTAAAGAAGCAGACGATCTCTTCGACCTGATCTCGCTCAAAAGGAAAAGGCCGCGGATGCAGCGAGCAAATCCAGTGCCGTCTCACAACAGACCATAAGCGTCCCACTCTGGCCATGTAAGGGAGTGCGTGTCCTAGTAAGGCTATGGCCGACACGAGACGCCACCCTGCCGAGCTCCAGAAGTGCTCTTTTATTTTAGTTTAGTGCATTTTTTTGTCTGTGTGTGTGCGGCCTTTTCTGCCTGCATGTTGCCTCGCTTAGTCACTCTCTCTGGACGGCTGTGGCGACCGCAACAAACTTCTTCCGCTACCATGACGTCATGATGAGGAGCATCTGGTGACCAACATATGCCTACTGGAGTAAATTTACTGATGCAACTAGAGTAAATATCCGTCATTGTTGTTGTTTTACCTAAGTAAAGCATGAACTTACGCGAAACCTGAAATAATCTAGTACTAATTCAAACGTTTGAAGCAATAGGGGGTTTTATCTCGTTCACAATGAGAGGATTGTAGCACACAAGTCCTTAGTGTTTTTTTTTTGAGAACGCATCATGTAACTTTTGTCCAAATCTGTTCATGGTGTTAACACCTATTCGATGCAGAATTAAATTTAGAGAAAAACAGAACATGTTTTTTTTACATGCACATGGAGAAGTTATTTTAATAAAAAGATCAAATATTGAATCGAGTAAAAGAACAACTGGCTGGGCGAGGCCGACAACCACAGGATGACCTGAATTTGGCGGGACGAATATATTCACACTATTTTAGCTCGTAGATTGCATAGTGATCTGACAAATCGCAATTGAAGAAAGCAACCAATCATAACTGTAGGAAAATATATCACTTTCCGTAAGCGTAAAGGGTTTGAGTTATAACATGCAGTGGCAACGGTCACAATTTAGTTGAATTATGTTCCAACAAATCTGCAGATGCACTGAATGTATCACGTTGTGATACATTCAGAGATGTTATACATTCAGAGATGATCAGAGCAAGAGACAGTGACCGACTACAGAGATGATCAGAACAAGAGACAAGCGACCGACNAGACAGTGACCGACTACAGAGATGATCAGAGCAAGAGACAGTGACCGACTACAGAGATGAACAGATAACACGAGAACTTTGTAAATTTGCAGCGGAGGAGCGCGTTGAGTGTGGCTACACTTTCGCTCATTTGATAACTTATAGACCCCACTAGTTACAAAAAATCACAGATCTCTCGCTATAGACACAAAATACTAAGCTAAAGAGCAATGGTAATCCTTAAAGTCTATGAGGAACTCTTTAATTTGTGCACTGGCTAGCTTCTGTAATGTGCATAACTAGATATCTGATAGGCTCTTAATACGTAATGTGCCTTTTTACGCTACTTTAACATATTGTGTCTCCTTAGTTGGATGCGGAAAGAGCGACCTAGAGAGTTGCATGCAGAAAAGAGTGACGCAGAGTTGCAGGCAGGAAATAGTGACCGTCGCTTCATGCAGACTGCGTTAATGAATTAACATGTGCGTTAGAATTAACATCTGACGCGAGGTCAGCTCACCGCAGCAGAATTCACGGTCCGTTCTGAAGAAGATAAACCGTCCCCCACTATAGTGCTATACCTTTAGCACTATACCTTTTCATAAGATTTAATCAACTAATGTTTTAAGCTCGACCACTGACTATCTGCATATTTTTGACCGAAGAACCCTTCGCTGCGCTACCGAAATGAATCCCAATGATAACTTTTTAAATCAGATGAAGGATTCAAAATGATACAGTGCAAAAAAATCTATTAAGTACAATAATAATTCGAGAGAAATGGATAATTTTTCACATGACAGAGTTGGCGGGTGTTTGAACGTGGATAAATAAAAGAAAATGTAACTACAGAGCTAAGAACTAGTCAGCTAGGCTGGTGGAAATCCGGCGGTGACCTTCGGCCAACTACGAGTAAACAGAATTTAGCATTGAGCGATAATATTTCAGCGCTGCTAAATGATCTTTAACAATCGATGAAAGTGGCTAAGCCACGAATTATAATGAACTCTATTTTCTGAAGGCAACTTAGACTTGAGTATAAAAGCTTATAATTATTATAATAATAATAACAAACACCAAAATTTTTCGAAACCGTTTATCGATTTGGTTTGTTCAAGGAATGCTGGAAAACTTCCTTGTTTCGTATAGTTTGTTTTCATTCGATGCTGCCGAACGTTGATTGTACGAGACTTCACAGGATCTGCCTATAAGCTCCCAATATACCATTTCTCTATTCAAAATCCCTGCTGGATTATCTGAACTTGGTAGTTGACTGTTTCTGATCTAACTAAGCTGGCAATTCGCAGTAGAGGAGTCCGATGTAGTGAATGGGAATATTCTCCTGCTGTAATAGTTTCTCAATATTTGTTAGCAATAATACTGAGTTAAAATCGTTAGTTAAGCGCAAAACTCAGTTACAAGCCAACAATTTTTAGATATCAAGTGCCTATTACCAAATGAAATCGAATAATATTTTAGCACACATGCGAGATATCTAGTGCTCTGCAATGCACAAAGTTATTTGCATATACAGGTATTTCTGTATAGTATTGTTATTAATACAGTATTTTTTCAATGATGCATCCATTAATAAGGAAACAAATTTCCCGTGTTTACAGAACGTCTAGTTTAATTTTGCCGAAATAATCAACAAGTAAGTGATGCAAAAGCGGCATTATAATAAACCTGGTAAAAAACTTTCAATTTGAAAGTAATTATTTCATCCTTTGGAGCCCTCTTGCACAAATCTTCGTAATTGTGAAGGATGCAACCTTCATATATATTATTCATAAATACATTCAAGTGAAGCAAAATATCGTAAGTCTATATCAAGCCAGAATTCCTCGCGTGCGTTTACGTTGCCCAGCTTTAAGAGAACCGTAGCGATGGCATGGAAGTGTGGCCAGTTTTGTGGCACATTGTGGCGTGCTAAGTTACGGGCGTCATTCTCGCCTTTGGATTGCTAGGTCGGCTTTTGTCTCGCACGGCTTCGCTGTCTCCGCCTCATCCAACGCCTGCACCTAGCCTCTGACTTGCAGGGAGAGGGTTAATATATTGCGATGCATTTATGGATGACTTTTAATTATTGCTTGGTTGATATCTAATTCAGTTAATAAATAGCAATAATACTACTTTTATTTTATTCAATTGATTTAATGTAATTAATTTTTATATTAATTTTATTATTAAACGATGCACGAACTATTAAATTAGGTTATAAAGTACGAGTATTAAATACACCCGTTGCGGTATGACGTCACGGAGTCTGAAAATAATTTTACAATTTAACTTCTAACTCCGTTGCTCCCAAATGGAGTTGTATTTGTGCTCCAAGCACAAACCACATTTAGACAACGCCTATTAATTCTTAAACTGAAAAACGTATAAAATTGGTAGCGTAACTGCATAAGCCTCAGTTGATATTCAGGTATATTGGTCTAAACATGAAGTTTTCCTCCTTTCGTTGCATTTTTACGATTGTAGTACGATTATGTTGGTTCGTTGAATAATTGGTATCTCATTTCGGTGATGACCAAACTTGAGCATCAGCGGATAAGAACGGGGATGAAGAGTAAGTCGCTTTATCGCGGAACGGAAGCGCGGCTCTGCCCAGTTTAAATTTAGTTTGGGAAGGCCGCTGGCTTGCATGTGAGTTGCTCTAACATTTATCCCGATTGAAAACATGTTCAATTGAATAATTTTAGATGGTTAAGTACGAAAGATAGATAAATTCGCGTAGAGTAAACTCTCTTTGAGCATAATGCAGATACCTACTATATTTATTGAAGGTTTCAATAAATAGGTCTTTTGTTGAAAAACGGTTGTAATTTATACGGTTTTCGGTTGAAAGACTTCACATGCATGTTCATGGTGTTTAGAATACATCGTATTCTTAAAATTTACCGACAGTTATGAAGCGCATGATATTGCAGACCTTATGAAGTATAACGGAACAGCCTGCTCGGTATTGAATAAGTTTTGTTAAAGAATATATACGGCAGGATGGCACAGCGCCTGCAGCCTATTGGGTTGGGATGATTTAATAACCAATGAAACCACGCACGGCGATAAAATTCTGTGGTCCGTCTGTTCCAAGAATGTGTTTATACTAAGGAGGTGTCTACGCAACTATACAGTATTTGCAATGCACCGTCTGATTATTGATAAATTCGTTCAAGAAAAACTACTCAGAATACTGTTTCACTACACAATTTTACATAAGTATTCATAAAAAAGCAAATCGTGTAGTAAACTACTTTCCATCAGTGCTCAAGTGAAAAGGGAACTACACTCTTACGCTACACAACCGAAATAACATTACCTATAAAAGGAGTGAAAATTTCAGACTAAAACCCGACGTAACATCAAAAGTCAACGGTATCCATTGATATTAATTTCGTATTGAAATGAACACGGAAAAATGGCTAGTGCTGACTTGCAGCTGTTGTGAAGTTGAAATAGCCAAACAGTTAGAATTTGTTAAACAATTATTTTCAAAAGCAAACATTTCCCTTTAATAACTCACAGAAAGCAAATCCCAATTTCAGGGATCGGCAGTAGAATTCCATCCGAAATCTTTCACGCTTGTCATTGTAGAGAAAAACATGTCTCTTTATTAAATCACAAGCATTGGTTTACCAGAAAAAAACATCTCAACAATGTTCTATAAATGTATTTTTCTGTAAATCGACTAATTTATTCTATTTTGTTTGCCTAATAAAGTACACGTCTTTTCATTACTTTTTTCGGGAGAATTGAACGAAATTCAAATTGAAGTTTCCCTCCAGGAAGTGAGCCCAGGGTCAGAGATGGGCTTGAATTGCGGTCGTTTCTCCATTGGTCGCCTTCATAAGAGCTTTTTATTCAATTGCCGGCCTTATTACATTAGTGCCCCCAGGCTCCGAACTTCTCCCTAAGGTGCCTCCCGAGGAAACAGCGCGCAAGTACAAGTTGGTAAGTTTATTTGAACTAACTTAATGAGGAAGTTACCTGGGTGGATAATTTTAGAGTCTAGATAGCGGGATAGCCTTCCTGTTCATTTCTGTTAAGAGTAATTTCATAGCTAACGCAATTATCTGCACACTGATCAGAAAATAAGGTGTAGTTTTAGTTTATTTTTATTTAAAACCACATACACGCGCGTTAAAACCAAGCTATACGATCCAAAAATTAAGCCCTTGATTCTATTAGCTAACTGCAGCTTAATTTATTATGGTTACGGGTTTTCCTGAAAAATCTAGAAGGACTCCACAACAACAACACATAACTAGACCAATAAATTATGGAAGGTCAATAGGTATATATTTCAGGTTATGACGTATGTTTTTCTGTAGACAATTCAAATTCAGCTTATAGGGACCAGCGCCAACCATCGCAACCAGTGCGATTTTTTGAACAAATCGACCACCATATGTCTGATTTCGCGTGCCGTATAGTCAGGGTTTCGAGTACAGCGTCAATATTGGGGAAATTTAAACATGCCGTCCTGCTCGACTGGGCAACATGTGGAGAAAACTTCAGACTAACTTGTACTCTGCACAAAGCTCAGGAGACATTTTTTACTCAATGAGAGTAAGAACTTGGTTTGTATTTCACAGTTAATTGTTGGCTGCGGTTACTTTTATGGTGTAAATAACGTTCAAAGTTTAGGACGTTGGTCGTTCTAACAGCTCACAATTTTTTTCCACCTCAAACTCTCCCACTCTATCATCCTTGGTTTCTTATTATAGGATACAAGGATAATAAAGAAACTCATACAATGAAAATTAATTCAAATTTTCTCAAACTTCCATTTAGGGAATTTCATCTCATTTTTGGAATTAGTTTTTGAAAGTTAACTATACCGAAAATTCCGCATTTTAGATTAATTAGAAGATATTTTAGGACAAATTAAATGAAAACCGAATTGTGATTTTATTGAATTAATTCAAGTTCAGAGAAGTAAGTTTAATTGATCTTATTCGAAATTTAATAAAACGCACGCTGCGCATACATGATGCGCTAGTCATATCGGAGGGAGAGCTTTAATGGAGAGGAAAGGCGAAACTCAACAATCATATATAGTTTAACTGATTACAAACTGACAAACGGATTGAATAGAAAATGAAAGAATTGGTTTTAAATGTATGTTCAGGAGAGGATTATCATAAGATGATGACAGCTCCCTCTGAAGAACAAGGAGTTCCTTAATTAATGAACATACTGACAGCTCAAAGGAGGTGAATAACTCCATACCTTGTTCAGAGCCTCTTGAAACAACGCATAATTTTCCTTTTCTGAATTTTGAAAATGCTGACCTTTTCAACTAGGTTAACAATATACAATACATGACTAGAAAGATTTCACTTCTATACAATGCTTTTCATTGAAATTTTGTAATTGCAGAAATTGATCAATTTATTTTTCTATACACTTTTATCTCCGAACTGCTAATTATCCGTGAGAAATTTGGATCGAATGATCAACGGTGCGTGAATTAAGTAGCACAAAGGAAAACAATGCTATAATTGAGTTCAGATAATTCTACGCGAATAGTCGACGAAAGAAGCGGCGATTTAATGAATCAATTCGCTATAAACGAACCAGCCATTGGAGTGTGTGGGCGCCAACAAGTGAAGTGAGTAATGAGAAAAAAGAACGTGTCTAATAATTTGTCTTAGTTTGGCAACAAGTGCCATGCTGCCAAAGACCAGGTGAGGGAGAAGCCTTTTCAATTTAGTGTCAATGCGATTGAAATTATGGCACATTTATGTGCCAATGCGAATTAGCGTTACTCACAAATAAGTGTGTAATAACCAGCCTGTTCCACACTAGTGACAAATGTCAGAGGGTCGGTGTACAATTTTAATTTATCTGAAAAGTAATAATCAAAATTATGAGCATTTTTATTACGATAACGTGTGTCTTATTTAGCGCTTTAGTTTGAACGATGTTTATTGCCAAAGTATAGTTCCTTGGAGCTATAAGGAAGGAATAATAGGAATCTATTAATTGCTTTGTAAGATATTGAATTTTCTGGGCATGACTTTCACATTTGCGCTGTCGTTACAGCCAAACTCATTATCAAAATTTTTCGATTTGTTAACGATTCTGCTTTCTGATTTGTTAACGATTCTACCAGATTAAAATTTCACTCGATATATTTTAATATCTAGCACAGGTGTACTAATAAAGCTTAACAAACGCTAGTGATTCCTGCACCAACAGGCTGCGGCTTGCCGCCATGCGCACGCCTGCATCATGTTGAGCTTTCACCTGTAGCGCTGCATCTGCGCTGTGTTCAACATCCCACGTAACGCCCAGCATCTCAAAATAACTCATAGGAGGAACTGTTGCTGCTGCCATCTAGCCCGCACTCGTGCCAAAAGATTTCTCTAGAGCCGCTAGGCGCCGCAAACAGAAGTGATCTTCCTATAAGCCACAATCAACTGCCAATTTTACCGTTAACTAAGTTTATGAATTGACTGGTTACCATAGATTGGGATTCTTTAAAGATCATTACAAGAACGATTTTGAATAATTTGCCTCCATCAATTGCCAAGTTTACAGAATTGCTCTACATTCATATATATTGTTTGAACTATATTGTCCATCGATATATTTTTGTGTACTAGAATAATCGATCAGACGAGCGGTTTGATCCGGAATGAAATTTCATCGATCGTTTTGATCACAACTAAAAAAAACCTAAATCAATCTGATGTCTTCAATAAAACTCTTACTGTACATCAACAGTGAAGGTATTTGTGACATGGTCAATCAGGATCAGCATTGTCCTACCAATTACGTTTAGGATACAAGCTTGACTCTCGCCAAGAATACTAACTCAGAGTCCAAGTCCTTCATATAACCTCCTCAGTTGATTGATTGTATCATGGTTTGTATCTCATCCCACGCATCTCAGTGAACATGGAATATGCGAGGCGCACTATCAACAATCGCAAAATGGGGTAAATAAGTAACGTGTGAGATCAATTACTCGTTTATTAGAAATTCCTAGTTACAAAGACAGAATGGTTATTGGGCTCGAAACAGGAACTATTTACTCATGGTAGGACAAATCGAAATTCTGCAAATTTACTCATGGTAGCTTTGGTAGGACAAATCGAAATTCACCAAACAAGAGTTTTTCAGACCAAATTCGCTGTAATAATACTTGATTCCATATAATGAACTAAAATTTTTGATTAATTTATCTTAAAAACACAAAGCAAAATCGAACCAGCTTTATAGAAATTCATGCTGGAGAATTTCAGCCAAAATGGTGTTTGCGCCATGAAGATAATGTTTCCTACTTAGATCTGCAGCGCAGTAGGAGGTGAGCGAGTCAATTCGGAGAGTAAAGGCGATGCGTAATAAAGGTGGCTTAATTTAAGCCAAGCAGCAGCCATTTGTATTCATCATGTCGTTAGCTCTCATAAAGATAAATTATATTATTACGAGTAAATGACGTCACAGGAACTGGAAATATCTGAGGATGGCTTTGCTTTCGTAGGAATTTTGATTAAGTGATACAGTTTTACTGTAATTCATGTTTTCTTCTTCCCACTGTTTCAAATTGACGTACCTGTACAAAATTAGATCATGATGGATAAAAAAACTGAGGAGCGAATAACAAACAATAAATCCCTCTTATTCGAATCAAGATGTTCTTGTTTATATAAACAGAACTAAACTGAGTATAGTAGTTTTTACTTCAATATCATCAATATGAGTGAGTGTGGAGCATTTAGTTATTATATATTACGGGGAATTAATTGGATCATTTGAGAGCTTCAACAAAGCATCTTAACAAACGCTTAAGCAAAGAAAGAAATTTGTGACGTTGCCTTTGTAGAAATTAGTTATTGACCGCATATTCTAGAGATATAATAATAATAAAAAAATCAGCATAAAATGTCAAAAAGCCTCTTAACCCACTAGCCTCTATTTCACCTGGACATTGGTGAGACTACTTACACCCGTAAGAAATAACAGGGAACTGAATAAATATATTTGATTAAAGTTAAAAGTATATCTTTACTTGAATATTTTAATTCAGATACAATAAAAAAATAATAATAAATAGGAGTCATAATATGCAAGTGGCTTAGAACACATTAAATATTTCTTGCAAGCAGATTGTTAATGCGGCATCAAGGATCCGTTTTCGTGGAGTTCATGAAGTCTTTTTGCTTTGTGAATGACCCATAATGAAAATATGATGAAAATTCTTCGATAGTACCTATCTATTTAAATTGTATTAAACGGTGTAAATAAATTAAAGTGTTCAGTAGTTTTTTAAACACCCTGAAAGCTACACTTAAGCCCCCAGTAAAGTCACATATCATGTCTATGACGTTTAAGTGCATGTACTTGTGGTAAAGAACATTGTGGTTTATTTGTAGAAAATAAGCTGAAGCTACTTTAGTAACGTGGACGAACTATTGTAGATGAATATTCGTAATCACAATAATGGTGACATAGAAATAACAAATCTAATCAAATAGTACAATACTCGTAGTTTGAATGTATTACCTTATATAAACATAGCATCACAAAATGCAAAACAGTACATCGCATCATTCAACAGTGTTCTAAATGAGCTCTGTTTTTCGTCGCATGATAATGGCTATATATATACACAACGTACCCAAAATGATGTGCATGATACATCGCATCCACATGATGGACATGAGACATAGCATCATACTTCACTTGAAGTTATATCTGGACATTACCGACGCTCACAACCGTAAAATTCCTTCCTTGTTTCCCAGAAGATAAATTTTCAAACAAAACAAATGTTCTCGATGTTTTGGCACGGTGCATATGACGGTGCTGGCTGGGTTTTGATATCACTACACATTTGCGACAAGAGTCGCACAGAATTAAATGCGATTCTCAAGCCGGTTCCAACCGAGTTCTCTCACCTGTAAGCTTTTGGGTCCAGCTTGAACAACGCAATATTCAGCATTTCCTCGTTATCCAAGGCTTTTTCAAAGCTAGGGAAACCATATAAAATGAACCTTCTTCATGTTATGCAACGTAGTATCACAACACTGTCATTCTCTAAAGAACATGAGGACCACGGACAGGCTGTTAAGTATTACAAGTTTGAACTATCAATGACCATGATTGCATAGTGCATATATTATATATTGACTTGGACAAAAGCCTGAAGCTTCGCTTCGCTACTCGTTATTAGCACAGAAAATGCCAAACAAAAGTAGCAAAATTTATTTTTAATTTGGACAGAAAAAATGTTTGTTCAGTTTCACCCCCTACTCCCATCGAATTTCAAAGCCAAAGAAAAACGAATCCAAACAAACTTCGAAGAAAGGTCAATTAAGAGGACGCATTCTAGCAGCTTCGAGGCAAACAATTCGTGGCAAAACTTCAAACGTAAACACTAAAGTCGTAATAGCTGATCGTTACCAAGACAAGCAGCGCCATCACGGAGCATGAATAAGATAGGAACTGAAGCTGCGCGATGACTTTTGTTGGCAATTTTTCACTCGCTAATTGTTTGGTCAACTGATGATACATGCCAACTAAAGTATTTTTACAATGTTCACAGACGAGGCACGAGTATGCATGCGTGATGGATGAATCATAATGGGTATATTTCCACACATGGTTTTTCAATATGTATCGGTCATGAACATGAAACATTTTACTGCTATGGTTTTATAATGGAAGAACAGAAGATATTACGGTAAATATAATACAGGGTGATTCACGGAAACTGGTTTGTTTTTCGCGCCAAGCATCCAGATGTTGTAGGAAAAGGACGGGGAGTATTACATATGAAAGGCCAGAAGAGGAAGTTTTCAATCCTGTCCCGCCTTGTCAGTCGCCACTATGCATTGGACAAGTGAGCAGCGTGCGATTGCTGTCGAGGCGTATTTTTTGATGGCCGTTTTGCAGAGTTGTCTTCGTCCGAGACAACATTTTGAACAGGACCTAATCTCCTTGAGAGGTGGACTTCTTTGGACAGCCCGATCCTAAGATTTGGCTCCATGTGATTTTTTATGGGGTTATCTTAAATCAATTGTTTACAATGACTGTCCAAGAAACCTACCTCATTTGAAGAACAACATACGCCAAGCCATCGCCAACATACCCATTAATATGCTTCAGCGAGTTAAACGGAATTTGAAAATCGACCAACTGAATGCATTGACAATGGGGGCCGTCATTCGTCCGATGTCATCCTTAAAACTAAGTGATACAAAAATTCAGGTATATAATGTCTTTTCCAATAAAATATATATTGATTTTTTTTACTAATTATTTTTTTAATGAGCTTTTAGATCAGGAAGTTTCCGTGAATTACCTGTATTTTTACACAACATTCGTGACCGGATTACTACAAACTTATAAGTTTAAAAGGCTACAGATAAATCAAATTTCCGATTAGCTGTTTCAATCACAACCCTTCAATTCCATGCTCACCTGAAATTACGAATATGCTAAATATCTTTCAAAACATTAGAGGCAATCATCGACGCAATTTCAATCCAAGATTGTTCACTTAATGAAAATAAATAACACTCGGCTATAGGTGCACCATATCTCTTTAAAAATTTATAGGATGAAATAAATGGCAAAGATGATGGCCGGTTGTAGCTCATTTGTCTATGACGTTCCAACAAAAATTTACTATAATGGCGTAACATCACAGTTCACACTACCGTAGTACGTATCACACGAATACAGCGCAGACTTTTATAAGTACTGCGGTAACCTTACAGTAAAAACATCTATGTGGCACTCACAGATTCAAACCATTGACAGAAATTTAAAAGGTTCAGACAAGTGAAGAAAGTATGAAATAAAAATCTTTACAATCTTTATGCACGATAGTTCAACTCATCTTAAACGCAATCAATAAGTTTCCGAACTTTAGAAAGTTGTACTCAATTGTATTTAAGAGCACAGGACGTTCTTCTATACTGTATAACTGAAATTTTTTATATAAAAAAATAAACAAAAAAGGCAGAGTGGATAATGAGTATATATTCATTGCGTCATTAAAGCATACTCTACCGACGTGTTCCTCCGTGCCGAATTCGGTCATAGACATTAATAGTGGGGCGTAATCGTGACTGTAGTGATCTTTCATATTATTTATTATAAATCATTATTAGAGAGATAATAATCGGATAAAATCACAAACAGTTCATTTATCTACAGATAATATACTACTAGAAAAAAAATACTTGCTTAAAATATAATTTACATGTTTTAACGACCGATTTACTATCGGGCAAAGACTTTTCCTTGTAAAACGAAGTTTGCGAAAAAAAACGCGCTGGCCTCAACACGTTTTCTACAATTAAAATTAGTTTGCTAAATACCTATAGCCTGCAAATATTGCGAGCCAAATAAGTTCATACGAAACTTAGGAATTAGTTTAATTCACAAAGAGAGCTGAGAAGCAAGTAACTCCTCCAAACAGAAGCCAATGCTAAAGACACTATACAATATACAAACTATATAGAATAATACAAAGTACTCGACTTCATTTCTCGGGAAGAGGAATGGCAGGAGCCGGACACGGAATAGGTTCTTTAATGACGTCTTCTTTCTCTTCGGTAACGACGGCATCTTTCAAAGCACCGTCTGTTACTGAGCCGGAGTTTCCACTGACATCGTTAGTGTTGTTGTTGGTTTCTGTAGCGGCCGTCGATTCGGACGGTTTGTCATCAGCTGGCGCTGTCGATGATTTGTTTTCTTCGGAAGTAAGAGAGTCGTAAGCAGTCGGAGCGACGTCGCATTTCGTGTTATCCGGATCTTTCGAAGCGCTTTCTTGGGAAGGGCCGGCGAGGGAAGGTGATGTTTCCTTTGCAGAGTCCGTTACTCCCACAGCGGCAGGATCACCGTATTCGGTGGGAGGAGCTGGAGATTTTTCCTCAGCAGCTGCAGCCGAGCCAGCTGACGCTTTCTTTTCTAGGAGCGAAATTTTAGAATTGATGTCCTTAATGAGGTTCTTTCTGGCTTGTCTGATCTCGGCGTTGCCATCGGGATCAATATCGTCTAGAGAAATGAGGGCTCGCGTGAGCATCTCGTCTAAATAAAGAAATTCACGATCTTTCTTCGTGCCCGTAAAAGCGTCGACTTTTTGCATGAATTCCTCGGTTTTACTCCTTACCTGCTCGATCTTCTCCAAGGGCGTGAGTTTGACAGGGGGAGGGGGAGGTGGTGGAGGAGGGTGAGGAGACGATTCTCGTTGCGTTGCAATAGGGATTTCTTGGCTACCGTAATGCTGCTGTTGCTGCTGAGTGTATGGTCGCTGTTGTTGATAGAACTGTTGTTCTTGTTGAGGTGGGGCTGCCTGCTGCTGCTGATAGAACTGTTGTTCCGGATAGTAAGGTCGCTGCGTTTCCTGGTTTCTGGATGGATGGTCGTTATTGAAGAATTGTTGAAAAGCATTTTCAGCGGGACGATCTTGCGGGAAATGTTGCCTGAATTGAGGCTGAAAAGTTTGCCTAAGTTTAGGCTGCTGAGACTGCCAGGGTGGAGGTTGCGGCTGATGTTGAGGCTGCTGACGCTGTGGTTGCTGCTGCTGACGCTGTGGTTGCTGCTGTTGATTTCTAGTCAGTTGAGGAGCAGCTCTAGGCGATGAAGACAACGATGAAGCTTCATTTTCGTTGACAATTGGTCTTTCCTGGCCTTCGATGTAAATTGGAATGGTACGAACCACGCTGGGGCGCTGATGCTGCAGAGGCGGTTGTTGTTGTTGCTGTTGCTGGGGGGCGTAATGCCGCTCTTGTTCGTACATGCGTGGATCATTTGAATAAAATTGTTGCCACGGCCCTCCATAATCTGGATATTGTTGAAAGAAACCTTGATTTGGCCACTGTTGTTGACCGTAATATAGAGGGTCCTGTTCATAATACTGCTGCTGAGGATGTTGCTGGTAGTTCTGATCCTGTTGTTGGGGATAATTTTGGGATGCGTGTTGCTGGTGGTGGTTTCCAGCAGGCAGCTGCTGGAAATTTTGGCCTGAGTATTGTTGCTGTTGCTGCTGCGGGGCGGGCGAGGAGTGACGGCTGTTAGGTCGCTGTTGCTGCTGCTGCATGCTTTCTTCCATGATAGGATCCTGTGAACGAGGGGAGTTGTTCTTGAAGGCAGACACGAAGGGCTTGGCCACGTTGTTGTGAGGGTTGATGGGCACAGTCGCAGACCGAGTCTGTGGAGCGCCACTGCCTTTGTTAGCTTGTTGGGCTTGCCGGCCTGTGCCGTTGCCTCTTTGGTCGATCATTGACGGTGGCGCAGAGGAACACCGAGTAGCTCGCTGCTGTTCCCTGTGAGCACCGCTTACGTCGTCGGTGGCTGAAGACGTACGGGTTGCGTACTGAGGACTCTTACGGACCTGACCAACACACGGAGGTTCTGGTCCACTCATCCCGCTCGTTTGGGGGTGAGGTTGTTGCGGAGCGTTCTGCTGTTGTTGTGGTTGCTGGGGAGGAGGCATCATGGAAGGAGGGGCTTCAGCCTCAATCATGATGGGGATTTCGTGCCCTATGGCCGCATCTAGGCCACCTGAACCTCCGGAGCCTTGCGATGACTTGTCGTTGTGAGGATGGTCGTACGAGGAATCGTCTTCCGATGTGGCGCTCATTGCGGACCCGCCTGAGTTGCGACGATCTCTCCAGGGGCCTCCACGACGGCCCATAGACAATGGCCAATTAGGGGCATGGCTCATTCTTGACGCCAAGTCAAGCATCTGTGGGTCGTCTTCAGCAAGCCAATGAGGCATCCGAGGGAAGGCAGAGTAGCCTCTGTTCCTCATGTCGTCCATTCCAGGTTCTGGCCCTCGAAGTCGTTCCTTCAGCTGCTCAGTCTGAGGGAAGACAAAACAAAATAAGTTCATCAAGTACATTATAATGCTGAATTGGGAGACTTCATTAACTAAGATAACGAATACATGATATATTTATAAATAATGATAAATAGCATCTTGGTGACGACTTCTTTCAGCGACTGAAAAATTAAAAAGATGAGAATAAAATATAAGTATCATAAATTAATTTATCATTACGACGAAAATGATACACTTCGCATAAGGCCATCTGATAAGTGTTGTCAAGTTGCTGCCGAGTTCAGCAGTTGATCTAAATATATAACAATAACATGAGGCCGAAAAGAGACGAATCATGTACCAGGTTGACCTGATGAGGATATTATTCTGACAACGCAGGATAAAGTTCGCTGTGGCAAAAAATAACTGAAGTTTCTTCTCAGAATTCATGCAATTTTTTAAATTTATCTATTTGAAAAGATTCCGCTCAGTTAAAAGCTTTTTTTTACACGCATGGTGAGACTCCAACCACGTAAATCCTTAGGGTGGATCGAGGACTGACATTGGGCGACACATCATCAAAAGTTAAGGAATCCATCAGGCCGCACGGCGTGACCGTACCTGCGCACAAATGAAGGAAAAAATGGAAACTGTCGATGAGAGTTGCGACCACACAGCATGTAGGGGACTTGGGAGATATTTGGTACGTTAGACGGCTGGTAAATTACAATGAATAAGGCAACACAAGACGTCGCTTATTCAACTTGGTAATCACAATTGAAGAGTTTCAAATTATCACTTCATCTAGTAAAAGATTGTTTTAGAAACAAGCATAAACGAAAACCAGGAAATCTAATTAAGTTCTTTTGGTGGTAAAAAATGTAACGATATTACATGCAAGATATTCTGTATATAATATTTTTCACTAAGGAGAATTGACTGACAATGCGTTGACGTAAAGCCATTGACTGATAAGAAACTAATAAGGCAAGATTCAGTTAAATAAGCAATAGTTAAGTTTTCCACTCGCAAAGCGTACGTACGAATATTTGTACCGACTCTTCAGAAATGAAGGGCGTTAATATAAACATTTAGCGTAACCAGGTTTGTAGTTTAATATCATGGTATTTGTTTTTTAATGATAATAAATTTAAATAAAGTTTGATACGGAACATTATACTATTTTAATACAGTCAACCACGTACACTCAGCTCTCTTCCGGTTCACGTTATAATAAGACGCTATTAGTAAACTTAATGTTAGGAATTTCCTTTGCGTTGCGGGATTAATTTAGGACGAAGACTACATATTGAATGAGCTAGCGTGTTAAGAAGTAATACATTACGACAAAGTTACATTACACATATTACTGGCAGGGCGAATAACTTGATTAGTAAATGCGGGCCACACCATGAGTTCCGGGCAATTGTGGTAAAGGAGCCATCAGCAGTGTATCTAAGGAATTTGATGATAGATCGCTATCATGCATTCATCATTGATGATAACAACACGATATATAAGACGACGGTAAGACGGTAAAAAGTTGTATTAACAGGTGCATTGCATTACAGCTAGACAAATCTACGTATATAAACCCGCACAAACTGCTAAACATAATCATCTCATTTCCCTATAGTTATTTCATTACTGGCCGATTCAACTCGAATGAAAAATCTACCGATATGCAGGAAAAAATTCACGGCACAAGGAATGTATACTTTGCTGTCTGATGCGATTCAATAGAACAACAATCGACGTACAAGCGAGGCAATACGTGGTATCAAGAAGGTGAAGCATATACAAATGTAATTGGACGTCATGCAGCTGATTGGCATCGCATAGGAGCAAGTACAGAAACCGGATCAGATTAAGATACAATTTAAACCAATCGAGTAGATATGGAGCATTTATTATAAAATTAAGCAACTTCCCTCCAAGCAAATTACTTTGAAAAAGTTGATTGCTAGTTGATTTCGTAGAAACAACGTAACATGCCAGGTGCGTATCCACTAAACTGGGTGATATGAAATGACGAGAAAGAAAGAAGAGAGAGAA